>NW_027132317.1:0-38601 GCF_026122565.2 Emydura macquarii macquarii | reverse complement strand
CTTCTACACTTTGAGCTTTTGTTATCAAAGCCAATATGGCAAAAACAACGAGGGTTCCGCGGCACTTTAGTCTTTAAAACAACGAGGGGTTCTGCGGCACTCTAGTCTTTATAGTGCCGCGGAACCGTCGTTACCGAAAACAATGTAGATGCTTCTACACTTTGAGCTTTTGATATCAAAGCCAATATGGCAAAAACTACGAGTGTTCTGCGGCACTTTAGTCTTTAGAGTGCCGTGGAACCCCCACTGCACTTTAGTCTTTAGAGTGCCGCGGAACCCTCGTTGCCGAAAACAATGTAGATGCTTCTACACTTTGAGCTTTTATTATCAAAGCCAATATGACAAAAACAACAAGGGTTCCATGGCACTCCAAAGACTTTAGTCTTTAGAGTGCCGCGGAACCCTCGTTGACGAAAACAATGTAGATGCTTCTACACTTTGAGCTTTTGTTATCAAAGCCAATATGGCAAAAACAATGAGGGTTCCGCGGCACTTTAGTCTTTAGAGTGCCGCGGAACACTCGTTGCCGAAAACAATGTAGATGCTTCTACACTTTGAGCTTTTGTTATGAAAGCCAATATGGCAATAACAACGACGGTTCCGCGGCACTCTAAAGACTTTAGTCTTTAGAGTGCCGCGGAACCTCGTTACCGAGAACAATGTAGATGCTTCTACACCTTGAGCTTTTCTTATCAAAGCCAATATGGCAAAAACAACGAGGGTTCTGCGGCACTTTAGTCTTTAGAGTGCCGCGGAACCCTCGTTGCAAAACAATGTAGATGCTTCTACACTTTAAGCTTTTGTTATCAAAGCCAATATGGCAAAAACAACGAGGGTTCTGCGGCACTTTAGTCTTTAGAGTGCCGCGGAACTCTCGTTGTCGAAAACAATGGAGATGCTTCTACACTTTGAGCTCTTGTTATCAAAGCCAATATGGAAAAAACAACGAGGGTTCACGGCACTCTAAAGACTTTGGTCTTTAGAGTGCTGTGAATGTAGATGCTTCTACACTTTGAGCTTTTGTTATCAAAGCCAATATGGCAAAAACAACGAGGGTTCCGCGGCACTTTTCAGTCTTTAGAGTGCCGCGGAACCCTCGTTGCCGAAAACAATGTAGATGCTTCTACACTTTGAGCTTTTGTTATCAAAGCCAATATGGCAAAAACAACGAGGGTTCTGCGGCACTTTAGTCTTTAGAGTGCCGCGGAACCCTCGTTACCGAACAATGTAGATACTTCTACACTTTGAGCTTTTGTTATCAAAGCCAGTATGGCAAAAACAACGAGGGTTCTGCAGCACTCTAAAGACTTTAGACTTTAGAGTGCCGCGGAACCCTCGTTACCGAGAACAATGTAGATGCTTCTACACTTTGAGCTTTTGTTATCAAAGCCAATATGGCAAAAACAACGAGGGTTCCGCGGCACTTTAGTCTTTAGTCTTTAGTGCCGCGGAACCTTCGTTGCCGAAAACAATGTAGATGCTTCTACACTTTGAGCTTTTCTTATCAAAGCCAATATGGCAAAAACAACGAGGGTTCCGCGGCACTTTAGTCTTTAGAGTGCCGCGGAACCCTCGTTGCCTAAAACAATGTAGATGCTTCTACACTTTGAGCTTTTGTTATCAAAGCCAATATGGCAAAAACAACGAGGGTTCCGCGGCACTTTAGTCTTTAGAGTGCCGCGGAACCCTCATTGCCGAGAACAAAGTAGATGCTTCTACAACATGAGCTTTTTTTATCAAAGACAATATGGCAAAAACAACGAGGGTTCCGCGGCACATTAGTCTTTAGAGTGCCGCGGAACCCACGTTGACGAAAACAATCTACATGCTACTACACTTTGAGCTTTTGTTATCAAAGCCAATATGGCAAAAACAACCAGGGTTCCGCGGCACGTAAGTCTTTACAGTGCCGCGGAACCCTCGTTACCGAAAACAATGTAGATGCTTCTAAACATTGATCTTTTTTTATCAAAGCCAATATGGCAAAAACAATGAGGGTTCCGCGGCACTTTAGTCTTTAGAGTGCCGCGGAACCCTCGTTGCCGAAAACAATGTAGATGCTTCTACACTTTGAGCTTTTATTATCAACGCCAATATGGCAAAAACAACGCGGGTTCCGCGGCACTCTAAAGACTTTAGTCTTTAGAGTGCCGCGGAACCTCGTTACCGAAAACAATGTAGATGCTTCTACACTTGAGCTTTTGTTATCAAAGCCAATATGGCAAAAACAACGAGGGTTCTGCGGCACTTTAGTCTTTAGAGTGCCGCGGAACCCTCGTTACCGAAAACAATGTAGATGCTTCTACACTTTAAGCTTTTGTTATCAAAGCCAATATGGCAAAAACAACGAGGGTTCCGCGGCACTCTAAAGACTTTAGTCTTTAGAGTGCCGCGGAACCCTCGTTGATGAAAACAATGTAGATGCTTCTACACTTTGAGCTTTTGTTATCAAAGCCAATATGGCAAAAACAAAGAGGGTTCGGCGGCACTTTAGTCTTTAGAGTGCCGCGGAACCCTCGTTGCCGAAAACAATGTAGATGCTTCTACACTTTGAGCTTTTGTTATCAAAGCCAATATGGCAAAAACAAACAGGGTTCGGCGGCACTCTAAAGACTTTAGTCTTTAGAGTGCCGCGGAACCCTCGTTGACGAAAACAATGTAGATGCTTCTACACTTTGAGCTTTTGTTATCAAAGCCAATATGGCAAAAACAATGAGGGTTCTGCGGCACTTTAGTCTTTAGAGTGCCGCGGAACCCTCGTTACCGAAAACAATGTAGATGCTTCTACACTTTGAGCTTTTGTTATCAAAGCCAATATGGCAAAAACAACGAGGTTCTGCGACACTTTAGTCTTTAGAGTGCCGCGGGACCCTCATTACCGAAAACAATGTAGATGCTTCTACACTTTGAGCTTTTGTTATCAAAGCCAATATGGCAAAAACAACGAGGGTTTAGTCTTTAGAGTGCCGCGGAACCCTCGTTACCGAAAACAATGTAGATGCTTCTACACTTTGAGCTTTTATTATCAAAGCCAATATGACAAAAACAACGAGGGTTCCGTGGCACTCCAAAGACTTTAGTCTTTAGAGTGCCGCAGGAACCCTCATTGCCAGAACAATGTAGATGCTTCTACACTTTGAGCTTTTGTTATCAAAGCCAATATGGCAAAAACAATGAGGTTCCGCGGCACTTTAGTCTTTAGAGTGCCGCGGAACACTCGTTGCCGAAAAACAATGTAGATGCTTCTACACTTTGAGCTTTTGTTATCAAAGCCAATATGGCAAAAACAACGAGGGTTCCGCGGCACTCTAAAGACTTTAGTCTTTAGAGTGCCGCGGAACCCTCGTTACCGAAAACAATGTAGATGCTTCTACACTTTGAGCTTTGTTATCAAAGCCAATATGGCAAAAACAACGAGGGTTCCGCGGCACTTTAGTCTTTAGAGTGCCGCGGAACCCTCGTTACCGAAAACAATGTAGATGCTTCTACACTTTGAGCTTTTGTTATCAAAGCCAATATGGCAAAAACAACGAGGGTTCTGCGGCACTTTTGTCTTTAGAGTGCCGCGGAACTCTCGTTGCCGAAAACAATGTAGATGCTTCTACACTTTGAGCTTTTGTTATCAAAGCCAATATGGCAAAAACAACGAGGGTTCTGCGGCACTTTAGTCTTTAGAGTGCCACGGAAACCCTCGTTGCCGAGAACAATGTAGATGCTTCTACACTTTGAGCTTTTGTTATCAAAGCCAATATGGCAAAAACAACGAGGGTTCTGCGGCACTTTAGTCTTTACAGTGCCGCGGAACCCTAGTTGCAAAGAACAATGTAGATGCTTCTACACTTTGAGCTTTTGTTATCAAAGCCAATATGGCAAAAACAACGAGGGTTCCGCGGCACTCTGAAGACTTTAGTCTTTAGAGTGCCGCGGAACCCTCGTTACCGAAAAACAATGTAGATGCTTCTACACTTTGAGCTTTTGTTATCAAAGCCAATATGGCAAAAACAATGAGGGTTCTGCGGCACTTTAGTCTTTAGAGTGCCGCGGAACCCTCGTTACCGAAAACAATGTAGATGCTTCTACACTTTGAGCTTTGTTATCAAAGCCAATATGGCAAAAACAACGAGGGTTCTGCGGCACTTTAGTCTTTAGAGTGCCGCGGAACCCTCGTTGCCGAAAACAATGTAGATGCTTCTACACTTTGAGCTTTTGTTATCAAAGCCAATATGGCAAAAACAACGAGGGTTCTGCGGCACTTTAGTCTTTACAGTGCCGCGGAACCCTCGTTGCCGAAAACAATGTAGATGCTTCTACACTTTGAGCTTTTATTATCAAAGCCAATACGGCAAAAACAACGAGGGTTCCGCGGCACTCTAAAGACTTTAGTCTTTAGAGTGCCGCGGAACCTCGTTGACGAAAACAATGTAGATGCTTCTACACTTTGAGTTTTGTTATCAAAGCCAATATGGCAAAAACAACGAGGGTTCCGCGGCACTTTAGTCTTTAGAGTGCCGCGGAACCTCGTTAAACAATGTAGATGCTTCTACACTTTGAGCTTTTATTATCAAAGCCAATATGGCAAAACAACGACGGTTCCCGCGGCACTCTAAAGACTTTAGTCTTTAGAGTGTCGCGGAACCTTCGTTGCCGAAAACAATGTAGATGCTTCTACACTTTGAGCTTTTGTTATCAAAGCCAATATGGCAAAAACAATGAGGGTTCCGCGACACTTTAGTCTTTAGAGTGCCGCGGAACCCACGTTGCCGAGAACAATGTAGATGCTTCTACACTTTGAGCTTTTGTTATCAAAGCCAATATGGCAAAAACAACGAGGGTTCTGCGGCACTTTAGTCTTTAGAGTGCCGCGGAACCCTCATTGCCGAGAACAATGTAGATGCTTCTACACCTTGAGCTTTTGTTATCAAAGCCAATATGGCAAAAACAACGAGGGTTCTGCGGCACTTTAGTCTTTACAGTGCCGCGGAAACCTCGTTGCCGAAAACAATGTAGATGCTTCTACACTTTGAGCTTTTGTTATCAAAGCCAATATGGCAAAAACAACGAGGGTTCCACTGCACTTTAGTCTTTAGAGTGCCGCGGAACCCTCGTTGCCGAAAACAATGTAGATGCTTCTACACTTTGAGCTTTTATTATCAAAGCCAATATGACAAAAACAACGAGGGTTCCGCGGCACTCCAAAGACTTTAGTCTTTAGAGTGCCGCGGAACCCTCGTTGACGAAAACAATGTAGATGCTTCTACACTTTGAGCTTTTGTTATCAAAGCCAATATGGCAAAAACAAAGAGGGTTCGGCGGCACTTTTGTCTTTAGAGTGCCGCGGAACCCTCGTTGCCGAAAACAATGTAGATGCTTCTACACTTTGAGCTTTTATTATCAAAGCCAATACGGCAAAAACAACGAGGGTTCCGCGGCACTCTAAAGACCTTAGTCTTTAGAGTGCCGCGGAACCCTCATTGCCGAAACAATGTAGATGCTTCTACACTATGAGCTTTTGTTATCAAAGCCAATATGGCAAAAACAACGAGGGTTCTGCGGCACTTTAGTCTTTAGAGTGCCGCGGAACCCTCATTGCCGAGAAAAAATGTAGATGCTTCTACACTTTGAGCTTTTGTTATCAAAGCCAATATGGCAAAAACAACGAGGGTTCTGCGGCACTTTAGTCTTTAGAGTGCCGCGGAACCCTCGTTGCCGAAAACAATGTAGATGCTTCTACACTTTGAGCTTTTGTTATCAAAGCCAATATGGCAAAAACAACGAGGGTTCCACTGCACTTTAGTCTTTAGAGTGCCGCGGAACCCTCGTTGCCGAAAACAATGTAGATGCTTCTACACTTTGAGCTTTTATTATCAAAGCCAATATGACAAAAACAACGAGGGTTCTGCGGAACTCTAAACACTTCAGTCTTTAGAGTGCCGCGGAACCCTCGTTGACGAAAACAATGTAGATGCTTCTACACTTTGAGCTTTTGTTATCAAAGCCAATATGGCAAAAACAACGAGGGTTCTGCGGCACTTTAGTCTTTAGAGTGCCGCGGAACCCTCGTTGCCGAAAACAATGTAGATGCTTCTACACTTTGAGCTTTTGTTATCAAAGCCAATATGGCAAAAACAACGAGGGTTCGGCGGCACTTTAGTCTTTAGAGTGCCGCGGAACCCACGTTGCCGAGAACAATGTAGATGCTTCTACACTTTGAGCTTTTGTTATCAAAGCCAATATGGCAAAAACAACGAGGGTTCTGCGGCACTTTAGTCTTTAGAGTGCCGCGGAACCCTCATTGCCGAGAACAATGTAGATGCTTCTACACTTTGAGCTTTTGTTATCAAAGCCAATATGGCAAAAACAACGAGGGTTCTGCGGCACTTTAGTCTTTATGCCGCGGAAACCTCTTGCCGACAATGTAGATGCTTTTGAGCTTTTGTTATCAAAGCCAATATGGCAAAAACAACGAGGGTTCCGCGGCACTCCAAAGACTTTGGTCTTTAGAGTGCCGCGGAATCCTCGTTGCCGAAAATAATGTAGATGCTTCTACACTTTGAGCTTTTGTTATCAAAGCCAATATGGCAAAAACAACGAGGGTTCTGCGGCACTTTCGTCTTTAGAGAGCTGCGGAACCGTCGTTGCCGAAAACAATGTAGATGCTTCTACACTTTGAGCTTTTGTTATCAAAGCCAATATGGCAAAAACAACGAGGGTTCCGCGGCACTCTAAAGACTTTAGTCTTTAGAGTGCCGCGGAACCCTCGTTGCCGAAAACAATGTAGATACTTCTACACTTTGAGCTTTTGTTATCAAAGCCAATATGGCAAAAACAACGAGGGTTCTGCGGCACTTTAGTCTTTAGAGTGCTGCAGAACCCTCGTTGCCGAGAACAATGTAGATGCTTCTACACTTTAAGCTTTTGTTATCAAAGCCAATATGGCAAAAACAACGAGGGTTCTGCGGCACTTTAGTCTTAGAGTGCCGCAGAACCCTCGTTGCCGAAAACAATGTAGATGCTTCTACACTTTGAGCTTTTGTTATCAAAGCCAATATGGCAAAAACAACGAGGGTTCCGCGGCACTTTTTAGTCTTTAGAGTGCCGCGGAACCCTCGTTGCCGAAAACAATGTAGATGCTTCTACACTTTGAGCTTTTGTTATCAAAGCCAATATGGCAAAAACAACGAGGGTTCTGCGGCACTTTAGTCTTTAGAGTGCCGCGGAACCCTCGTTGCCGAAAACAATGTAGATGCTTCTACACTTTGAGCTTTTGTTATCAAAGCCAATATGGCAAAAACAACGAGGGTTCTGCGGCACTTTAGTCTTTAGAGTGCCGCGGAACCCTCGTTGCCGAAAACAATGTAGATGCTTCTACACTTTGAGCTTTTGTTATCAAAGCCAATATGGCAAAAACAACGAGGGTTCTGCGGCACTTTAGTCTTTAGAGTGCCGCGGAACCCTCGTTGCCGAAAACAATGTAGATGCTTCTACACTTTGAGCTTTTGTTATCAAAGCCAATATGGCAAAAACAATGAGGGTTCTGCGGCACTTTAGTCTTTAGAGTGCCGCGGAACCTCGTTGCCGAAAACAATGTAGATGCTTCTACACTTTGAGCTTTTGTTATCAAAGCCAATATGGCAAAAACAACGAGGGTTCCGCGGCACTCTAAAGACTTTAGTCTTTAGAGTGCCGCGGAACCCTCGTTGCCGAAAACAATGTAGATGCTTCTACACTTTGAGCTTTTGTTATCAAAGCCAATATGGCAAAAACAACGAGGGTTCTGCGGCACTTTAGTCTTTAGAGTGCCGCGGAACCCTCGTTGCCGAAAACAATGTAGATGCTTCTACACTTTAAGCTTTTGTTATCAAAGCCAATATGGCAAAAACAACGAGGGTTCTGCGGCACTTTAGTCTTTAGAGTGCCGCGGAACTCTCGTTGTCGAAAACAATGGAGATGCTTCTACACTTTGAGCTCTTGTTATCAAAGCCAATATGGAAAAAACAACGAGGGTTCCGCGGCACTCTAAAGACTTCAGTCTTTAGAGTGCCGCGGAACCCTCGTTGCCGAAACAATGTAGATGCTTCTACACTTTGAGCTTTTGTTATCAAAGCCAATATGGCAAAAACAACGAGGGTTCTGCGGCACTTTAGTCTTTAGAGTGCCGCGGAACCCTCGTTGCCGAAAACAATGTAGATGCTTCTACACTTTGAGCTTTTGTTATCAAAGCCAATATGGAAAAACAACGAGGGTTCTGCGGCACTCTTTAGTCTTTACAGTGCAAAGCCAATATGGCAAAAACAACGAGGGTTCTCACTTTAGTCTTTAGAGCCGAAAACAATGTAGATGCTTCTACACTTTGAGCTTTTGTTATCAAAGCCAATATGGGAAAAACAACGAGGGTTCTGCGGCACTTTTTAGTCTTTAGAGTGCCGCGGAACCCTCGTTGCACTGTAGATGCTTCTACACTTTGAGCTTTTGTTATCAAAGCCAATATGGCAAAAACAACGAGGGTTCTGCGGCAGTCTTTAGAGTGCCGCGGAACCCTCGTTGTCGAAAACAATGGAGATGCTTCTACACTTTGAGCTCTTGTTATCAAAGCCAATATGGCAAAAACAAAGAGGGTTCGGCGGCACTTTAGTCTTTAGAGTGCCGCGGAACCCTCGTTGCCGAAAACAATGTAGATGCTTCTACACTTTGAGCTTTTGTTATCAAAGCCAATATGGCAAAAACAACGAGGGTTCCGCGGCACTCTAAAGACTTTAGTCTTTAGAGTGCCGCGGAACCTCGTTGCCGAAAACAATGTAGATGCTTCTACACTATGAGTTTTTGTTATCAAAGCCAATATGGCAAAAACCACGTGTGTTCTTCGGCACTTTAGTCTTTAGAGTGCCGCGGAACCCTCGTTGCCGAAAACAATGTAGATGCTTCTACACTTTAAGCTTTTGTTATCAAAGCCAATATGGTAAAAACAACGAGGGTTCTGCGGCACTTTAGTCTTTAGAGTGCCGCGGAACTCTCGTTGTCGAAAACAATGGAGATGCTTCTACACTTTGAGCTCTTGTTATCAAAGCCAATATGGAAAAAACAACGAGGGTTCCGCGGCACTCTAAAGACTTCAGTCTTTAGAGTGCCGCGGAACCCTCATTGCCGAGAACAATGTAGATGCTTCTACACCTTGAGCTTTTGTTATCAAAGCCATTATGGCAAAAACAACGAGGGTTCTGCGGCACTTTAGTCTTTACAGTGCCGCGGAACCCTCGTTGCCGAAAACAATGTAGATGCTTCTACACTTTGAGCTTTTGTTATCAAAGCCAATATGGAAAAAACAACGAGGGTTCCGCGGCACTCTAAAGACTTTAGTCTTTAGAGTGCCGCGGAACCCTCGTTGCCGAGAACAATGTTGATGCTTCTACACCTTGAGCTTTTCTTATCAAAGCCAATATGGGAAAAACAACGAGGGTTCTGCGGCACTTTAGTCTTTAGAGTGCCGCGGAACCCTCGTTGCCGAAAACAATGTAGATGCTTCTACACTTTGAGCTTTTGTTATCAAAGCCAATATGGCAAAAACAACGAGGGTTCTGCGGCACTTTAGTCTTTAGAGTGCCGCGGAACTCTCGTTGTCGAAAACAATGGAGATGCTTCTACACTTTGAGCTCTTGTTATCAAAGCCAATATGGCAAAAACAAAGAGGGTTCGGCGGCACTTTTGTCTTTAGAGTGCCGCGGAACCCTCGTTGCCGAAAACAATGTAGATGCTTCTACACTTTGAGCTTTTATTATCAAAGCCAATATGGCAAAAACAACGAGGGTTCCGCGGCACTCTAAAGACTTTAGTCTTTAGAGTGCCGCGGAACCCTCGTTGCCGAAAACAATGTAGATGCTTCTACACTATGAGTTTTTGTTATCAAAGCCAATATGGCAAAAACAACGAGGGTTCTGCGTCACTTTAGTCTTTAGAGTGCCGCGGAACACTCGTAGCCGAAAACAATGTAGATGCTTCTACACTTTGAGCTTTTGTTATGAAAGCCAATATGACAAAAACAACGAGGGTTCCGCGGAACTCTAAAGACTTTAGTCTTTAGAGTACCGCGGAACACTCGTTGCCGAAAACAATGTAGATGCTTCTACACTTTGAGCTTTTGTTCTCAAAGCCAATATGGCAAAAACAACGAGGTGTTCCGCGGTACTCTAAAGACTTTAGTCTTTAGAGTGCCACGGAACCCTCGTTGCCGAAAACAATGTAGATGCTTCTACACTTTGAGCTTTTGTTTTCAAAGCCAATATGGCAAAAACAACGAGGGTTCCACGGCACTCTAAAGACTTTATTGTTTAGAGTGCCGCGGAACCCTCATTGTCGAGAACAATGTAGATGCTTCTACACTTTGAGCTTTTGTTATCAAAGCCAATATGGCAAAATAACGAGGGTTCCGCGACACTTAGTCTTTAGAGCGCCGCGGAACCCTCGTTGCCGAAAACAATGTAGATGCTTCTACACTATGAGTTTTTGTTATCAAAGCCAATATGGCAAAAACAACGAGGGTTCTGCGTCACTTTAGTCTTTAGAGTGCCGCGGAACACTCGTTGCCGAAAACAATGTAGATGCTTCTACACTTTGAGCTTTTGTTATCAAAGCCAATATGGCAAAAACAACGAGGGTTCCGCGGCACTTTAGTCTTTAGAGTGCCGCGGAACCCTCGTTGCCGAAAACAATGTAGATGCTTCTACACTTTGAGCTTTTGTTATCAAAGCCAATATGGCAAAAACAACGAGGGTTCCCGGCACTTTTTAGTCTTTAGAGTGCCGCGGAACCCTCGTTGCCGAAAACAATGTAGATGCTTCTACACTTTGAGCTTTTGTTATCAAAGCCAATATGGCAAAAACAACGAGGGTTCACTCTAAAGACTTTAGTCTTTAGAGTGCCGAAAACAATGTAGATGCTTCTACACTTTGAGCTTTTGTTATCAAAGCCAATATGGCATCAAAGCCAATATGGCAAAAACACACTTTAAGGGGTCAAAGCCAATATGGCACAACGAGGGTCACTTTAGTCTTTACAGTGCCGCGGAACCCTCGTTGCCGAAACAATGTAGATGCTTCTACACTTTGAGCTTTTGTTATCAAAGCCAATATGGCAAAAACAACGAGGGTTCCGCGGCACTTTAGTCTTTAGAGTGCCGCGGAACCCTCGTTGCCGAAAACAATGTAGATGCTTCTACACTTTGAGCTTTTGTTATCAAAGCCAATATGGCAAAAACAACGAGGGTTCCGTGGCACTCTAAAGACTTTAGTATTTAGAGTGCCGCGGAACCCTCGTTGCCGAGAACAATGTAGATGCTTCTACACTTTGAGCTTTTGTTATCACAGCCAATATGGCAAAAACAACGAGGGTTCTGCGGCACTTTAGTCTTTAGAGTGCCGCGGAACCCTCGTTGCCGAAAACAATGTAGATGCTTCTACACTTTGAGCTTTTGTTATCAAAGCCAATATGGCAAAAACAACGAGGGTTCCGGCACTTTAGTCTTTAGAGTGCCGCGGAACCCTCGTTGCCGAAAACAATGTAGATGCTTCTACACTTTGAGCTTTTGTTATCAAAGCCAATATGGCAAAAACAACGAGGGTTCCGCGGCACTTTAGTCTTTAGAGTGCCGCGGAACCCTCGTTGCCGAAAACAATGTAGATGCTTCTACACTTTGAGCTTTTGTTATCAAAGCCAATATGGCAAAAACAACGAGGGTTCCGCGGCACTCTAAAGACTTTAGTCTTTAGAGTGCCGCGGAACCCTCGTTGCCGAAAACAATGTAGATGCTTCTACACTTTGAGCTTTTATTATCAAAGCCAATATGGCAAAAACAACGAGGGTTCCGCGGCACTCTAAAGACTTTAGTCTTTAGAGTGCCGAGGAACCCTCGTTGCCAAAAACAATGTAGATGCTTCTACACTTTGAGCTTTTCTTATCAAAGCCAATATGGCAAAAACAACGAGGGTTCTGCGGCACTTTAGTCTTTAGAGTACCGCGGAACCCTCGTTGCCGAAAACAGTGTAGATGCTTCTACACTTTAAGCTTTTGTTATCAAAGACAATATGGCAAAAACAACGAGGGTTCTGCGGCACTTTAGTCTTTAGAGTGCGGCGGAACCCTCGTTGTCGAAAACAATGGAGATGCTTCTACACTTTGAGCTCTTGTTATCAAAGCCAATATGGAAAAAACAACGAGGGTTCGCGCGGCACTTTTAGTCTTTAGAGTGCCGCGGAACCGAGGGTTCTCGTTGCCGAAAACAATGTAGATGCTTCTACACTTTGAGCTTTTGTTATCAAAGCCAATATGGCAAAAACAACGAGGGTTCCGCGGCACTCTAAAGACTTTAGTCTTTAGAGTGCCGCGGAACCCTCATTGCCGAGAACAATGTAGATGCTTCTACACCTTGAGCTTTTGTTATCAAAGCCAATATGGCAAAAACAACGAGGGTTCTGCGGCACTTTAGTCTTTACAGTGCCGCGGAACCCTCGTTGCCGAAAACAATGTAGATGCTTCTACACTTTGAGCTTTTGTTATCAAAGCCAATATGGGAAAAACAACGAGGGTTCTGCGGCACTTTAGTCTTTAGAGTGCCGCGGAACCCTCGTTGCCGAAAACAATGTAGATGCTTCTACACTTTAAGCTTTTGTTATCAAAGCCAATATGGCAAAAACAACGAGGGTTCTGCGGCACTTTAGTCTTTAGAGTGCCGCGGAACTCTCGTTGTCGAAAACAATGGAGATGCTTCTACACTTTGAGCTCTTGTTATCAAAGCCAATATGGCAAAAACAAAGAGGGTTCGGCGGCACTTTTGTCTTTAGAGTGCCGCGGAACCCTCGTTGCCGAAAACAATGTAGATGCTTCTATACTTTGAGCTTTTGTTATCAAAGCCAATATGGCAAAAACAACGAGGGTTCCGCGGCACTCTAAAGACTTTAGTCTTTAGAGTGCCGCGGAACCCTCGTTGCCGAAAACAATGTAGATGCTTCTACACTTTGAGCTTTTGTTATCAAAGCCAATATGGCAAAAACAACGAGGGTTCTGCGGCACTTTAGTCTTTAGAGTGCCGCGGAACCCTCGTTGCCGAAAACAATGTAGATGCTTCTACACTTTAAGCTTTTGTTATCAAAGCCAATATGGTAAAAACAACGAGGGTTCTGCGGCACTTTAGTCTTTAGAGTGCCGCGGAACTCTCGTTGTCGAAAACAATGGAGATGCTTCTACACTTTGAGCTCTTGTTATCAAAGCCAATATGGAAAAAACAACGAGGGTTCCGCGGCACTCTAAAGACTTCAGTCTTTAGAGTGCCGCGGAACCCTCATTGCCGAGAACAATGTAGATGCTTCTACACCTTGAGCTTTTGTTATCAAAGCCATTATGGCAAAAACAACGAGGGTTCTGCGGCACTTTAGTCTTTACAGTGCCGCGGAACCCTCGTTGCCGAAAACAATGTAGATGCTTCTACACTTTGAGCTTTTGTTATCAAAGCCAATATGGAAAAAACAACGAGGGTTCCGCGGCACTCTAAAGACTTTAGTCTTTAGAGTGCCGCGGAACCCTCGTTGCCGAGAACAATGTTGATGCTTCTACACCTTGAGCTTTTCTTATCAAAGCCAATATGGGAAAAACAACGAGGGTTCGGCGGCACTTTAGTCTTTAGAGTGCCGCGGAACCCTCGTTGCCGAAAACAATGTAGATGCTTCTACACTTTAAGCTTTTGTTATCAAAGCCAATATGGCAAAAACAACGAGGGTTCTGCGGCACTTTAGTCTTTAGAGTGCCGCGGAACTCTCGTTGTCGAAAACAATGGAGATGCTTCTACACTTTGAGCTCTTGTTATCAAAGCCAATATGGCAAAAACAAAGAGGGTTCGGCGGCACTTTTGTCTTTAGAGTGCCGCGGAACCCTCGTTGCCGAAAACAATGTAGATGCTTCTACACTTTGAGCTTTTATTATCAAAGCCAATACGGCAAAAACAACGAGGGTTCCGCGGCACTCTAAAGACTTTAGTCTTTAGAGTGCCGCGGAACCCTCGTTGCCGAAAACAATGTAGATGCTTCTACACTATGAGTTTTTGTTATCAAAGCCAATATGGCAAAAACAACGAGGGTTCTGCGTCACTTTAGTCTTTAGAGTGCCGCGGAACCCTCGTTGCCGAAAACAATGTAGATGCTTCTACACTTTAAGCTTTTGTTATCAAAGCCAATATGGTAAAAACAACGAGGGTTCTGCGGCACTTTAGTCTTTAGAGTGCCGCGGAACTCTCGTTGTCGAAAACAATGGAGATGCTTCTACACTTTGAGCTCTTGTTATCAAAGCCAATATGGAAAAAACAACGAGGGTTCCGCGGCACTCTAAAGACTTCAGTCTTTAGAGTGCCGCGGAACCCTCATTGCCGAGAACAATGTAGATGCTTCTACACCTTGAGCTTTTGTTATCAAAGCCATTATGGCAAAAACAACGAGGGTTCTGCGGCACTTTAGTCTTTACAGTGCCGCGGAACCCTCGTTGCCGAAAACAATGTAGATGCTTCTACACTTTGAGCTTTTGTTATCAAAGCCAATATGGAAAAAACAACGAGGGTTCCGCGGCACTCTAAAGACTTTAGTCTTTAGAGTGCCGCGGAACCCTCGTTGCCGAGAACAATGTTGATGCTTCTACACCTTGAGCTTTTCTTATCAAAGCCAATATGGGAAAAACAACGAGGGTTCTGCGGCACTTTAGTCTTTAGAGTGCCGCGGAACCCTCGTTGCCGAAAACAATGTAGATGCTTCTACACTTTAAGCTTTTGTTATCAAAGCCAATATGGCAAAAACAACGAGGGTTCTGCGGCACTTTAGTCTTTAGAGTGCCGCGGAACTCTCGTTGTCGAAAACAATGGAGATGCTTCTACACTTTGAGCTCTTGTTATCAAAGCCAATATGGCAAAAACAAAGAGGGTTCGGCGGCACTTTTGTCTTTAGAGTGCCGCGGAACCCTCGTTGCCGAAAACAATGTAGATGCTTCTACACTTTGAGCTTTTATTATCAAAGCCAATACGGCAAAAACAACGAGGGTTCCGCGGCACTCTAAAGACTTTAGTCTTTAGAGTGCCGCGGAACCCTCGTTGCCGAAAACAATGTAGATGCTTCTACACTATGAGTTTTTGTTATCAAAGCCAATATGGCAAAAACAACGAGGGTTCTGCGTCACTTTAGTCTTTAGAGTGCCGCGGAACACTCGTAGCCGAAAACAATGTAGATGCTTCTACACTTTGAGCTTTTGTTATGAAAGCCAATATGACAAAAACAACGAGGGTTCCGCGGAACTCTAAAGACTTTAGTCTTTAGAGTGCCGCGGAACCTCGTTGCCGAAAACAATGTAGATGCTTCTACACTTTGAGCTTTTGTTCTCAAAGCCAATAGGGCAAAATCAGCGTGGTGTTCCGCGGTACTCTAAAGACTTTAGTCTTTAGAGTGCCACGGAACCCTCGTTGCCGAAAACAATGTAGATGCTTCTACACTTTGAGCTTTTGTTTTCAAAGCCAATATGGCAAAAACAACGAGGGTTCCACGGCACTCTAAAGACTTTATTGTTTAGAGTGCCGCGGAACCCTCATTGTCGAGAACAATGTAGATGCTTCTACACTTTGAGCTTTTGTTATCAAAGCCAATATGGCAAAATAACGAGGGTTCCGCGACACTTAGTCTTTAGAGCGCCGCGGAACCCTCGTTGCCGAAAACAATGTAGATGCTTCTACACTATGAGTTTTTGTTATTAAAGCCAATATGGCAAAAACAACGAGGGTTCTGCGTCACTTTAGTCTTTAGAGTGCCGCGGAACACTCGTAGCCGAAAACAATGTAGATGCTTCTACACTTTGAGCTTTTTTTATCAAAGCCAATATGACAAAAACAACGAGGGTTCCGCGGAACTCTAAAGACTTTAGTCTTTAGAGTGCCGCGGAACCCTCGTTGCCGAAAACAATGTAGATGCTTCTACACTTTGAGCTTTTGTTCTCAAAGCCAATATGGCAAAAACAACGAGGTGTTCCCCGGTACTCTAAAGACTTTAGTCTTTAGAGTGCCGCGGAACCCTCGTTGCCGAAAACAATGTAGATGCTTCTACACTTTGAGTTTTTGTTATCAAAGCCAATATGGCAAAAACAACGAGGTTTCCGCGGCACTCTAAAGACTAAAGCCGAAAACAATTTAGATGCTTCTACACTTTGAGCTTTTGTTATCAAAACCAATGTGGCATCAAAGCCAATATGGCAAAAACAACGGGGGTTCCGCGGCACTCAAAAGACTTTAGTTTTTACAGTGCCGCGGAACCCTCGTTGCCGAGAACAATGTGGATGCTTCTACACTTTGAGCTTTTGTTATCAAAGCCAATATGGCAAAAACAACGAGGGTTCCGCGGAACTCTAAAGACTTTATTCTTTAGAGTGCCACGGAACCCTCGTTGCCGAGAACAATGTAGATGCTTCTACACTTTGAGTTTTTGTTATCAAAGCCAATATGGCAAAAACAACGAGGGTTCCGTGGCACTCTAAAGACTTTAGTATTTAGAGTGCCGTGGAACCCTCGTTGCCAAGAACAATGTAGATGCTTCTACACTTTGAGCTTTTGTTATCAAAGCCAATATGGCAAAAACAACGAGGGTTCTGCGTCACTTTAGTCTTTAGAGTGCCGCGGAACCCTCGTTGCCGAAAACAATGTAGATGCTTCTACACTTTGAGCTTTTATTATCAAAGCCAATATGGCAAAAACGAGGGTTCCGTGGGACTCTAAAGACTTTAGTCTTTAGAGTGCCGCGGAACCCTCATTGACGAAAACAATGTAGATGCTTCTACACTTTGAGCTTTTGTTATCAAAGCCAATATGGCAAAAACAACGAGGGTTCCGCGGCACTTTAGTCTTTAGAGTGCCGCGGAACCCTCGTTGCCGAAAACAATGTAGATGCTTCTATACTTTGAGCTTTTATTATCAAAGCCAATATGGCAAAAACAACGAGGGTTCCGCGGCACTCTAAAGACTTTAGTCTTTAGAGTGCCGCGGAACCCTCGTTGCCGAAAACAATGTAGATGCTTCTATACTTTGAGCTTTTATTATCAAAGCCAATATGGCAAAAACAACGCCGGTTCCGCGGCACTCTAAAGACTTTAGTCTTTAGAGTGCCGCGGAACCCTCGTTGCCGAGAACAATGTAGATGCTTCTACACCTTGAGCTTTTCTTATCAAAGCCAATATGGCAAAAACAACGAGGGTTCTGCGGCACTTTAGTCTTTAGAGTGCCGCGGAACCCTCGTTGCCGAAAACAATGTAGATGCTTCTACACTTTAAGCTTTTGTTACCAAAGCCAATATGGTAAAAACAACGAGGGTTCTGCGGCACTTTAGTCTTTAGAGTGCCGCGGAACTCTCGTTGTCGAAAACAATGGAGATGCTTCTACACTTTGAGCTCTTGTTATCAAAGCCAATATGGAAAAAACAACGAGGGTTCCGCGGCACTCTAAAGACTTTAGTCTTTAGAGTGCCGCGGAACCCTCGTTGCCGAAAACAATGAAGATGCTTCTACACTTTGAGCTTTTGTTATCAAAGTCAATACGGCAAAAACAACGAGGGTTCCGCGGCACTCTAAAGACTTCAGTCTTTAGAGTGCCGCGGAACCCTCATTGCCGAGAACAATGTAGATGCTTCTACACCTTGAGCTTTTGTTATCAAAGCCATTATGGCAAAAACAACGAGGGTTCTGCGGCACTTTAGTCTTTACAGTGCCGCGGAACCCTCGTTGCCGAAAACAATGTAGATGCTTCTACACTTTGAGCTTTTGTTATCAAAGACAATATGGAAAAAACAACGAGGGTTCCGCGGCACTCTAAAGACTTTAGGCTTTAGAGTGTCGCGGAACCCTCGTTGCCGAGAACAATGTTGATGCTTCTACACCTTGAGCTTTTGTTATCAAAGCCAATATGGCAAATACAACGTGGGTTCTGCGACACTTTAGTCTTTAGAGTGCCGCGGAACCCTCGTTGCCGAAAACAATGTAGATGCTTCTACACTTTAAGCTTTTGTTATCAAAGCCAATATGGCAAAAACAACGAGGGTTCTGCGGCACTTTAGTCTTTAGAGTGCCGCGGAACTCTCGTTGTCGAAAACAATGGAGATGCTTCTACACTTTGAGCTCTTGTTATCAAAGCCAATATGGAAAAAACAACGAGGGTTCCGCGGCACTCTAAAGACTTCAGTCTTTAGAGTGACGCGGAATCCTCATTGCCGAGAACAATGTAGATGCTTCTACACCTTGAGCTTTTGTTATCAAAGCCAATATGGCAAAAACAACGAGGGTTCTGCGGCACTTTAGTCTTTACAGTGCCGCGGAACCCTCGTTGCCGAAAACAATGAAGATGCTTCTACACTTTGAGCTTTTGTTATCAAAGCCAATATGGCAAAAACAACGAGGTTTCTGCGGCACTTTAGTCTTTACAGTGCCACGGAACCCTCGTTGCCGAGAACAAAGTAGATGCTTCTACACTTTGAGCTTTTGTTATCAAAGCCTATATGGCATAAACAACGATGGTTCCGCGGCACTCTAAAGACTTTATTCTTTAGAGTGCCGCGGAACCCTCGTTGCCGAGAACAAATAGATGCTTCTACACTTTGAGCTTTTATTATCAAAGTCAACATTGCAAAATCAACGAGGGTTCTGCTGCCGTTTAGTCTTTAGAGCGCCGCATACCATCGTTGCTGAAAACAATGTAGATGCTTCTACACTTTGAGCTTTTGTTATCAAAGCCAATATGGCAAAAACAATGAGGGTTCTGCGGCAATTTAGTCTTCAGAGTGCCGCAGACACCTCGTAGCCGAAAACAATGTAGATGCTTCTACACTTTGAGCTTTTGTTATCAAAGCCAATATGGCAAAAACAACGAGGGTTCCGCGGCACTCTAAAGACTAAAGCCGAAAACAATTTAGATGCTTCTACACTTTGAGCTTTTGTTATCAAAACCAATGTGGCATCAAAGCCAATATGGCAAAAACAACGAGGTTCCGCGGCACTTTAAAGACTTTAGTCTTTAGAGTGCCGCGGAACCCTCGTTGCCGAAAACAATGTAGATGTTTCTACACTTTGAGTTTTTGTTATCAAAGCCAATATGGCAAAAACAACGAGGGTTCTGCGTCACTTTAGTCTTTAGAGTGCCGCGGAACACTCGTTGCCGAAAACAATGTAGATGCTTCTACACTTTGAGCTTTTGTTATGAAAGCCAATATGGCAAAAACAACGAGGGTTCCGCGGCACTCTAAAGACTTTAGTCTTTAGAGTGCCGCGGAACCCTCGTTGCCGAAAACAATGTAGATGTTTCTACACTTTGAGTTTTTGTTATCAAAGCCAATATGGCAAAAACAACGAGGGTTCTGCGTCACTTTAGTCTTTAGAGTGCCGCGGAACACTCGTTGCCGAAAACAATGGAGTTGCTTCTACACTTTGAGCTTTTGTTATCAAAGCCAATATGGAAAAAACAACGAGGGTTTCGCGGCACTCTAAAGACTTTAGTCTTTAGAGTGCCGCGGAACCCTCGTTGCCAAGAACAATGTAGATGCTTGTACACTTTGAGCTTTTGTTATCAAAGCCAATATGGCAAAAACAACGAGGGTTCTGCGTCACTTTAGTCTTTAGAGTGCCGCGGAACCCTCGTTGCCGAAAACAATGTAGATGCTTCTACACTTTGAGCTTTTGTTATCAAAGCCAATATGGCAAAAACAACAAGGGTTCGGCGGCACTCTAAAGACTAGTCTTTAGAGTGCCGCGGAACTCTCGTTGCCGAAAACAATGGAGATGCTTCTACACTTTGAGCTTTTGTTATCAAAGCCAATATGGCAAAAACAACGAGGCTTCCGCAGCACTCTATAGACTTTATTCTTTAGAGTGCCACCTACCCTCGTTGCCGAAAACAATGTAGATGCTTCTACACTTTGATCTTTTGTTATCAAAGCCAATATGGAAAAAACAACGAGGGTTCAGCGGCACTATAGTCTTTAGAGTGCCGCGGAACACTCTTTGCCGAAAAAAATGTATATGCTTCTACACTTTGAGCTTTTGTTATCAAAGCCAATATGGAAAAAACAAGGAGGGTTCCGCGGCACTCTAAAGACTTTAGTCTTTAGAGTGCCGCGGAACCCTCGTTGCCAAGAACAATGTAGATGCTTCTACACTTTGAGCTTTTGTTATCAAAGCCAATATGGCAAAAACAACGAGGGTTCCGCGGCACTCTAAAGACTTTAGTCTTTAGAGTGCCGCGGAACCCTCGTTGCCGAAAACAATGTAGATGCTTCTACACTTTGAGCTTTTCTTATCAAAGCCAATATGGCAAAAACAAAGAGGGTTCGGCGGTACTTTTGTCTTTAGAGTGCCGCGGAACCCTCGTTGCTGAAAACAATGTAGATGCTTCTACACTTTGAGCTTTTATTATCAAAGCCAATACGGCAAAAACAACGAGGGTTCCGCGGCACTCTAAAGACTTTAGTCTTTAGAGTGTCGCGGAACCTTCGTTGCCGAAAACAATGTAGATGCTTCTACACTTTGAGCTTTTGTTATCAAAGCCAATATGGCAAAAACAACGAGGGTTCCGCTGCACTTTAGTCTTTAGAGTGCCGCGGAACCCTCGTTGCCGAGAACAATGTAGATGCTTCTACAGCTTGAGCTTTTCTTATCAAAGCCAATATGGAAAAAACAACGAGGGTTCTGCGACACTTTAGTCTTTAGAGTGCCGCGGAACCCTCGTTGTCGAAAACAATGTAGATGCTTCTACACTTTGAGCTCTTGTTATCAAAGCCAATATGGCAAAAACAACGAGGGTTCCGCGGCACTCTAAAGACTTTAGTCTTTAGAGTGCCGGGGACCCCTCGTTGCCGAAAACAATGAAGATGCTTCTACACTTTGAGCTTTTGTTATCAAAGCCAATATGGCAAAAACAACGAGGTTTCTGCGGCACTTTAGTCTTTACAGTGCCACGGAACCCTCGTTGCCGAAAACAATGTAGATGCTTCTACACTTTGAGCTTTTGTTATGAAAGCCAATATGGCAAAAACAACGAGGGTTCCGCGGCACTCTAAAGACTTTAGTCTTTAGAGTGCCGCGGAACCCTCGTTGCCGAAAACAATGTAGATGCTTCTACACTTTGAGCTTTTGTTATCAAAGCCAATATGGCAAAAACAACGAGGGTTCTGCGTCACTTTAGTCTTTAGAGTGCCGCGGAACACTCGTTGCCGAAAACAATGGAGATGCTTCTACACTTTGAGCTTTTGTTATCAAAGCCAATATGGCAAAAACAACAAGGGTTCGGCGGCACTCTAAAGACTTTAGTCTTTAGAGTGCCGCGAACTCTCGTTGCCGAAAACAATGGAGATGCTTCTACACTTTGAGCTTTTGTTATCAAAGCCAATATGGCAAAAACAACGAGGCTTCCGCAGCACTCTATAGACTTTAGTCTTTAGAGTGCCGCCTACCCTCGTTGCCGAAAACAATGTAGATGCTTCTACACTTTGAGCTTTTGTTATCAAAGCCAATATGGAAAAAACAACGAGGGTTCAGCGGCACTATAGTCTTCAGAGTGCCGCGTAACCCTCGTAGCCGAAAACAATGTAGATGCTTCTACACTTTGAGCTTTTGTTATCAAAGCCAATATGGAAAAAACAACGAGGGTTCAGCGGCACTATAGTCTTCAGAGTGCCGCGTAACCCTCGTTGCCGAAAACAATGTAGATGCTTCTACACTTTGAGTTTTGTTATCAAAGCCAATGTGGCATCAAAGCCAATATGGCAAAAACAACGAGGGTTCCGCGGCACTCTAAAGACTTTATTGTTTAGAGTGCCGCAGAACCCTCATTGTCGAGAACAATGTAGATGCTTCTACACTTTGAGCTTTTGTTATCAAAGCCAATATGGCAAAATAACGAGGGTTCCGCGACACTTAGTCTTTAGAGCGCCGCGGAACCCTCGTTGCCGAAAACAATGTAGATGCTTCTACACTTTGAGCTTTTGTTATCAAAGTCAACATGGCAAAATCAACGAGGGTTCTGCGGCACTTTAGTCTTTAGAGTGCCGCGGAACCCTCGTTGCCGAAAACAATGAAGATGCTTCTACACTTTGAGCTTTTGTTATCAAAGCCAATATGGCAAAAACAACGAGGGTTCCGCGGGACTCTAAAGACTTCAGTCTTTAGAGTGCCGCGGAACCCTCATTGCCGAGAATAATGTAGATGCTTCTACACCTTGAGCTTTTGTTATCAAAGCCAATATGGCAAAAACAACGAGGTTTCTGCGGCACTTTAGTCTTTACAGTGCCACGGAACCCTCGTTGCCGAAAACAATGTAGATGCTTCTACACTTTGAGCTTTTGTTATCAAAGCCAATATGGCAAAAACAACGAGGGTTCCGCGGCACTCTAAAGACTTTAGTCTTTAGAGTGCCGCGGAACCTCGTTGCCGAAAACAATGTAGATGCTTCTACACTTTGAGTTTTTGTTATCAAAGCCAATATGGCAAAAACAACGAGGGTTCTGCGTCACTTTAGTCTTTAGAGTGCCGCGGAACACTCGTTGCCGAAAACAATGGAGATGCTTCTACACTTTGAGCTTTTGTTATCAAAGCCAATATGGAAAAAACAACGAGGGTTTCGCGGCACTCTAAAGACTTTAGTCTTTAGAGTGCCGCGGAACCTACTCTTTGCCAAGAACAATGTAGATGCTTGTACACTTTGAGCTTTTGTTATCAAAGCCAATATGGCAAAAAACAACGAGGGTTCTGCGTCACTTTAGTCTTTAGAGTGCCGCGGAACCCTCGTTGCCGAAAACAATGTAGATGCTTCTACACTTTGAGCTTTTGTTATCAAAGCCAATATGGCAAAAACAACAAGGGTTCTGCGGCACTCTAAAGACTTTAGTCTATAGAGTGCCGTGGAACCCTCGTTGCCGAAAACAATGGAGATGCTTCTACACTTTGAGCTTTTGTTCTCAAAGCCAATATGGCAAAAACAACGACGGTTCCGCGGTACTCTCAAGACTTTAGTCTTGAGAGTGTCGCGGATCCCTCGTTGCCGAAAACAATGTAGATGCTTCTACACTTTGAGCTTTTGTTTTCAAAGCCAATATGGTAAAAACAACGAGGGTTCCGCGGTACTCTAAAGACTTTAGTCTTTAGAGTGCCGCGGAACCCTCGTTGCCGAAAACAATGTAGATGCTTCTACTTTTGAGCTTTAGTTATCAAAGCCAATGTGGCATCAAAGCCAATATGGCAAAAAACAACGAGGGTTCCGCGGCACTCTAAAGACTTTATTGTTTAGAGTGCCGCGGAACCCTCATTGTCGAGAACAATGTAGATGCTTCTACACTTTGAGCTTTTGTTATCAAAGCCAATATGGCAAAATAACGAGGGTTCCGCGACACTTAGTCTTTAGAGCGCCGCGGAACCCTCGGTGCCGAAAACAATGTAGATGTTTCTACACTTTGAGTTTTTGTTATCAAAGCCAATATGGCAAAAACAACGAGGGTTCTGCGTCACTTTAGTCTTTAGAGTGCCGCGGAACACTCGTTGCCGAAAACAATGTAGATGCTTCTACACTTTGAGCTTTTGTTATGAAAGCCAATATGGCAAAAACAACGAGGGTTCCGCGGCACTCTAAAGACTTTAGTCTTTAGAGTGCCGCGGAACCCTCGTTGCCGAAAACAATGTAGATGCTTCTACACTTTGAGTTTTTGTTATCAAAGCCAATATGGCAAAAACAACGAGGTTTCCGCGGCACTCTAAAGACTAAAGCCGAAAACAATTTTGATGCTTCTACACTTTGAGCTTTTGTTATCAAAACCAATGTGGCATCAAAGCCAATATGGCAAAAACAACGGGGGTTCCGCGGCACTCAAAAGACTTTAGTTTTTAAAGTGCCGCGGAACCCTCGTTGCCGAGAACAATGTAGATGCTTCTACACTTTGAGCTTTTGTTATCAAAGCCAATATGGCAAAAACAACTAGGGTTCCGCGGCACTCTAAAGACTTTATTCTTTAGAGTGCCACGGAACCCTCGTTGCCGAGAACAATGTAGATGCTTCTACACTTTGAGTTTTTGTTATCAAAGCCAATATGGCAAAAACAACGAGGGTTCCGTGGCACTCTAAAGACTTTAGTATTTAGAGTGCCGTGGAACCCTCGTTGCCAAGAACAATGTAGATGCTTCTACACTTTGAGCTTTTGTTATCAAAGCCAATATGGCAAAAACAATGAGGGTTCCGCGACACTTTAGTCTTAAGAGTGCCAAAGCGGAACCCACGTTGCCGAGAACAATGTAGATGCTTCTACACTTTGAGCTTTTGTTATCAAAGCCAATATGGCAAAAACAACGAGTGTTCTGCGGCACTTTAGTCTTTAGAGTGCCGCGGAACCCTCGTTGTCGAAAACAATGTAGATGCTTCTACACTTTGAGCTCTTGTTATCAAAGCCAATATGGCAAAAACAACGAGGGTTCCAAAGCCAATATGGCAAAAACAACGAGCGGCACTCTAAAGACTTTAGTCTTTAGAGTGCCGCGGAACCCTCGTTGCCGAAAACAATGAAGATGCTTCTACACTTTGAGCTTTTGTTATCAAAGCCAATACGGCAAAAACAACGAGGGTTGCGCGGGACTCTAAAAACTTAAGTCTTTAGAGTGCCGCGGCACCCTCATTGCCGAGAACAATGTAGATGCTTCTACACCTTGAGCTTTTGTTATCAAAGCCAATATGGCAAAAACAACGAGGTTTCTGCGGCAAAGGCACTTTAGTCTTTACAGTGCCACGGAACCCTCGTTGCCGAAAACAATGTAGATGCTTCTACACTTTGAGCTTTTGTTATCAAAGCCAATATGGCAAAAACAACGAGGGTTCTGCGTCACTTCTGTCTTTAGAGTGCCGCGGAACCCTCGTTGCCGAAAACAATGTAGATGCTTCTACACTTTGAGCTTTTGTTATCAAAGCCAATATGGCAAAAACAACGAGGGTTCTGCGTCACTTTAGTCTTTAGAGTGCCGCGGAACCCTCGTTGCCAAGAACAATGTAGATGCTTGTACACTTTGAGCTTTTGTTATCAAAGCCAATATGACAAAAACAACGAGGGTTCTGCGTCACTTTAGTCTTTAGAGTGCCGCGGAACCCTCGTTGCCGAAAACAATGTAGATGCTTCTACACTTTGAGCTTTTGTTATCAAAGCCAATATGGCAAAAACAACAAGGGTTCGGCGGCACTCTAAAGACTTTAGTCTTTAGAGTGCTGCGGAACTCTCGTTGCCGAAAACAATGGAGATGCTTCTACACTTTGAGCTTTTGTTCTAAAAGCCAATATGGCAAAAACAACGAGGTGTTCCGCGGCACTCTAAAGACTTTAGTCTTTAGAGTGCCGCCTACCCTCGTTGCCGAAAACAATGTAGATGCTTCTACACTTTGAGCTTTTGTTTTCAAAGCCAATATGGCAAAAACAACGAGGTGTTCCGCGGTACTCTAAAGACTTTAGTCTTTAGTGTGCCGCGGAACCCTCGTTGCCGAAAACAATGTAGATGCTTCTACATTTTGAGCTTTTGTTATCAAAGCCAATGTGGCATCAAAGCCAATATGGCAAAAAACAACGAGGGTTCCGCGGCACTCTAAAGACTTTATTGTTTAGAGTGCCGCGGAACCCTCATTGTCGAGAACAATGTAGATGCTTCTACACTTTGAGCTTTTGTTATCAAAGCCAATATGGCAAAATAACGAGGGTTCCGCGACACTTAGTCTTTAGAGCGCCGCGGAACCCTCGTTGCCGAAAACAATGTAGATGCTTCTACACTTTGAGCTTTTGTTATCAAAGCCAATATGGCAAAAACAACGAGGGTTCTGCGGCACTTTAGTCTTTAGAGTGCCGCGGAACACTCGTTGCCGAAAACAATGTAGATGCTTCTACACTTTGAGCTTTTGTTATCAAAGCCAATATGGCAAAAACAACGAGGGTTCCGTTGCACTCTAAAGACTTTAGTCTTTAGAGTGCCACGGAACACTCGTGCCGAAAACAATGTAGATGCTTCTACACTTTGAGATTTTGTTATCAAAGCCCATGTGGCATCAAAGCCAGTATGGCAAAAACAACGAGGGTTCCGCGACACTATAAAGACTTTAGTCTTTAGAGTGACGCGGAAAAGAACAATGTAGATGCTTCTACACTTTGAGTTTTTGTTATCAAAGCCAATATGGCAAAAACAACGAGGTTTCCTACACTTTGAGCACTCTAAAGACTAAAGACTTTAGTAAAAGAATTTTGAGATGCTTCTACACTTTGAGCTTTTGTTATCAAAACCAATGTGGCATCAAAGCCAATATGGCAAAAACAACGGGGTTCCGCGGCACTCAAAAGACTTTAGTTTTGTTATCAAGTGCCAATATGGCAAAAACAACGAGGGTTCTGCGGCACTTTAGTCTTTACAGTGCCGCGGAACCCTCGTTGCCGAAACAATGTAGATGCTTCTACACTTTGAGCTTTTGTTATCAAAGCCAATATGGCAAAAACAACGAGGGTTCCGCTGCACTTTAGTCTTTAGAGTGCTCGTAAACAATGACTTTACAGCTTGAGCTTTTCTTATCAAAGCCAATATGGAAAAAACAACGAGGGTTCTGCGACACTTTAGTCTTTGGCGTGCCGCGGAACCCTCGTTGTCGAAAACAATGTAGATGCTTCTACACTTTGAGCTTTTGTTATCAAAGCCAATATGGCAAAAACACCGAGGGTTCCGCGGCACTCTAAAGACTTTAGTCTTTAGAGTGCCGTCGTTGCCGAAAACAATGAAGATGCTTCTACACTTTGAGCTTTTGTTATCAAAGCCAAAACAATGTAGATGCTTCTACACTTTGAGCTTTTGTTATCAAAGCCAATATGGCAAAAACAACGAGGGTTCCGCGGCACTTTAGTCTTTAGAGTGCCGCGGAACCCTCGTTGCCGAGAACAATGTAGATGCTTCTACACTTTGAGCTTTTGTTATCAAAGCCAATATGGCAAAAACAACGAGGGTTCTGCGGCACTTTAGTCTTTACAGTGCCACGGAACCCTGTTCCGCGGATGCACTTTAGTCTTTAGTCTTTAGAGTGCCGCGGAACCCTCGTTGCCGAAAACAATGTAGATGCTTCTACACTTTGAGCTTTTGTTATCAAAGCCAATATGGCAAAAACAACGAGGGTTCCGCGGCACTCTAAATACTTTAGTCTTTAGAGTGCCGCGGAACCCTCGTTGCCAAGAACAATGTAGATGCTTGTACACTTTGAGCTTTTGTTATCAAAGCCAATATGACAAAAACAACGAGGGTTCTGCGTCACTTTAGTCTTTAGAGTGCCGCGGAACCCTCGTTGCCGAAAACAATGTAGATGCTTCTACACTTTGAGCTTTTGTTATCAAAGCCAATATGGCAAAAACAACGAGGGTTCAGCGGCACTCTAAAGACTTTAGTCTTTAGAGTGCCACGGAACCCTCGTTGCCGAAAACAATGTAGATGCTTCTACACTTTGAGCTTTTGTTATCAAAGCCAATATGGCAAAAACAACGAGGGTTCCGCGGCACTTTAGTCTTTAGAGTGCCGCCTAACCCTCGTTGCCGAAAACAATGTAGATGCTTCTACACTTTGAGCTTTTGTTATCAAAGCCAATGTGGCATCAAAGCCAATATGGCAAAAACAACGAGGGTTCCGCGGCACTCTAAAGACTTTATTGTTTAGAGTGCCACGGAACCCTCATTGTCGAGAACAATGTAGATGCTTCTACACTTTGAGCTTTTGTTATCAAAGCCAATATGGCAAAATAACGAGGGTTCCGCGACACTTAGTCTTTAGAGCGCCGCGGAACCCTCGTTGCCGAAAACAATGTAGATGCTTCTACACTTTGAGCTTTTGTTATCAAAGTCAACATGGCAAAATCAACGAGGGTTCTGCGGCACTTTAGTCTTTAGAGTGCCGCGGAACTCTCGTTGCCGAAAACAATGGAGATGCTTCTACACTTCGAGCTTTTGTTATCAAAGCCAATATGGCAAAAACAACGAGGGTTCCGTTGCACTCTAAAGACTTTAGTCTTTAGAGTGCCACGGAACACTCGTTGCCGAAAACAATGTAGATGCTTCTACACTTTGAGATTTTGTTATCAAAGCCCATGTGGCATCAAAGCCAGTATGGCAAAAACAACGAGGGTTCCGCGACACTATAAAGACTTTAGTCTTTAGAGTGCCGCGGAACCCTCATTGCCGAGAACAATGTAGATGCTTCTACACTTTGAGTTTTTGTTATCAAAGCCAATATGGCAAAAACAACGAGGTTTCCGCGGCACTCTAAAGACTAAAGCCGAAAACAATTTTGATGCTTCTACACTTTGAGCTTTTGTTATCAAAACCAATGTGGCATCAAAGCCAATATGGCAAAAACAACGGGGGTTCCGCGGCACTCAAAAGACTTTAGTTTTTACAGTGCCGCGGAACCCTCGTTGCCGAGAACAATGTAGATGCTTCTACACTTTGAGCTTTTGTTATCAAAGCCAATATGGCAAAAACAACGAGGGTTCCGCGGCACTCTAAAGACTTTATTCTTTAGAGTGCCACGGAACCCTCGTTGCCGAGAACAATGTAGATGCTTCTACACTTTGAGTTTTTGTTATCAAAGCCAATATGGCAAAAACAACGAGGGTTCCGTGGCACTCTAAAGACTTTAGTATTTAGAGTGCCGTGGAACCCTCGTTGCCAAGAACAATGTAGATGCTTCTACACTTTGAGCTTTTGTTATCAAAGCCAATATGGCAAAAACAACGAGGGTTCTGCGTCACTTTAGTCTTTAGAGTGCCGCGGAACCCTCGTTGACGAAAACAATGTAGATGCTTCTACACTTTGAGCTTTTGTTATCAAAGCCAATATGGCAAAAACAACGAGGGTTCCGTGGGCCTCTAAAGACTTTAGTCTTTAGAGTGCCGCGGAACCCTCAGTGCCGAAAACAATGTAGATGCTTCTACACTTTGAGCTTTTGTTATCAAAGCCAATATGGCAAAAACAACGAGGGTTCCGCGGCACTTTAGTCTTTCGAGTGCCGCGGAACCCTCGTTGCCGAAAACAATGTAGATGCTTCTACACTTTGAGCTTTTATTATCAAAGCCAATATGGCAAAAACAACGAGGGTTCCGTGGCACTCTAAAGACTTTAGTCTTTAGAGTGCCGCGGAACCCTCGTTGACGAAAACAATGTAGATGCTTCTACACTTTGAGCTTTTGTTATCAAAGCCAATATGGCAAAAACAACGAGGGTTCCGCGGCACTTTAGTTTTTAGAGTGCCGCGGAACCCTCGTTGCCGAAAACAATGTAGATGCTTCTACACTTTGAGCTTTTGTTATCAAAGCCAATATGGCAAAAACAACACGGGTTCCGCTGCACTTTAGTCTTTAGAGTGCCGCGGAACCCTCGTTGCCGAAAACAATGTAGATGCTTCTACACTTTGAGCTTTTATTATCAAAGCCAATATGGCAAAAACAACGAGGGTTCCGCGGCACTCTAAAGACTTAGTCTTTAGAGTGCCGCGGAACCCTCGTTGCCGAAAACAATGTAGATGCTTCTACACTTTGAGCTTTTGTTATCAAAGCCAATATGGCAAAAACAACGAGGGTTCCGCGGCACTTTTGTTTTTAGAGTGCCGCAGAACACTCGTTGCCGAAAACAATGTAGATGCTTCTACACTTTGAGATTTAGTTATCAAAGCCAAAATGACAAAAACAACGAGGGTTCCGCGGATCTAAAGACTTTAGTCTTTAGAGTGCCGCGGAACCCTCGTTGCCGAAAACAATGTCAGATGCTTCTACACTTTGAGCTTTTGTTATCAAAGCCAATATGGCAAAAACAACGAGGGTTCTGCGGCACTTTAGACTTTAGTCTTTAGAGTGCCGCGGAACCCTCGTTGCCAAAACAATGTAGATGCTTCTACACTTTGAGCTTTTGTTATCCAAGCCAATATGGCAAAAACAATGAGGGTTCTGCGGTAATTTAGTCTTCAGAGTGCCGCAGACACCTCGTAGCCGAAAACAATGTAGATTCTTCTACACTTTGAGCTTTTGTTATCAAAGCCAATATGGCAAAAACAACGAGGGTTCCGTTTTTAGAGTGCCACGGAACACTCGTTGCCGAAAACAATGTAGATGCTTCTACACTTTGAGCTTTTGTTATCAAAGCCAATATGGCAAAAAGAACGAGGGTTCCGCGGCACTCTAAAGACTTTAGTCTTTAGAGTGCCACAAACCCTCGTTGCGGAAAACAATGTAGATGCTTCTACACTTTTAGCTTTTGTTATCAAAGCCAATATGGCAAAAACAACGAGGGTTCCGCGGCACTGTAAAGACTAAAGCCGAAAACAATGTAGATGCTTCTACACTTTGAGCTTTTGTTATCAAAACCAATGTGACATCAAAGCCAATATGGCAAAAACAACGAGGGTTCCGCGGCACTCTAAAGAGTCTTTAGATTGCCGCATAACCCTCGTTGCCGAAAACAATGTAGATGGTTGTATACTTTGAACTTTTGTTATCAAAGACAATGTGGCATCAAAGCCAGTATGGCAAAAACAACGAGGGTTCCGCGGCACTCTAAAGACTTTAGTCTTTAGAGTGCCGCGGAACCCTCGTTGCCGAAAACAATGTAGATGCTTCTACACTTTGAGCTTTTGTTATCAAAGCCAATGTGGCATCAAAGCCAATATGGCAAAAACAACGAGGGTTCCGCGGCACTCTAAAGACTTTAGTTTTTACAGTGCCGCGGAACCCTCGTTGCCGAGAACAATGTAGATGCTTCTACACTTTGAGCTTTTGTTATCAAAGCCAATATGGCAAAAACAACGAGGGTTCCGCTGCACTTTATTCTTTAGCGTGCCGCGGAACCCTCGTTGCCGAAAACAATGTAGATGCTTCTACACTTTGAGCTTTTGTTATCAAAGCCAATATGGCAAAAACAACGAGGGTTCCGCGGCACTGTAAAGACTAAAGCCGAAAACAATTTAGATGCTTCTACACTTTGAGCTTTTGTTATCAAAACCAATGTGACATCAAAGCCAATATGGCAAAAACAACGAGGGTTCCGCGGCACTCTAAAGAGTCTTTAGAGTGCCGCGGAACCCTCGTTGCCGAAAACAATGTAGATGCTTCTACATTTTGAGCTTTTGTTATCAAAGCCAATGTGGCATCAAAGCCAATATGGCAAAAACAACGAGGGTCCGCGGCACTCTAAAGACTTTAGTCTTTAGAGTGCCGCGGAACCCTCGTTGCCGAAAACAATGTAGATGCTTCTACACTTTGAGCTTTTGTTATCAAAGCCAATATGGAAAAAACAACGAGGGTTCAGCGGCACTCTAGCCTTCAGAGTGCCGCGGAACCCTCGTAGCCGAAAACAATGTAGATGCTTCTACACTTTGAGCTTTTGTTATGAAAGCCAATATGACAAAAACAACGAGGGTTCCGCGGAACTCTAAAGACTTTAGTCTTTAGAGTGCCGCGGAAGCTCATTGCCGAAAACAATGTAGACGTTGCCGAAAACAATGTAGATGCTTCTACATTTTGAGCTTTTATTATCAAAGCCAATGTGGCATCAAAGCCAATATGGCAAAAACAACGAGGGTTCCGCGACACTCTAAAGACTTTATTGTTTAGAGTGCCGCGGAACCCTCATTGTCGAGAACAATGTAGATGCTTCTACACTTTGAGCTTTTGTTATCAAAGCCAATATGGCAAAAACAACGAGGGTTCCGCGACACTTAGTCTTTAGAGCGCCGCGGAACCCTCGTTGCCGAAAACAATGTAGATGCTTCTACACTTTGAGCTTTTGTTATCCAAGCCAATATGGCAAAAACAATGAGTGTTCTGCGGCAATTTAGTCTTTAGAGTGCCGCGGAACTCTCGTTGCCGAAAACAATGTAGATTCTTCTACACTTTGAGCTTTTGTTATCAAAGCCAATATGGCAAAAACAACAAGGGTTCCGTTGCACTCTAAAGACTTTAGTCTTTAGAGTGCCACGGAACACTCGTTGCCGAAAACAATGTAGATGCTTCTACACTTTGAGATTTTGTTATCAAAGCCCATGTGGCATCAAAGCCAGTATGGCAAAAACAACGAGGGTTCCGCGACACTATAAAGACTTTAGTCTTTAGAGTGCCGCGGAACCCTCATTGCCGAGAACAATGTAGATGCTTCTACACTTTGAGTTTTTGTTATCAAAGCCAATATGGCAAAAACAACGAGGTTTCCGCGGCACTCTAAAGACTAAAGCCGAAAACAATTTAGATGCTTCTACACTTTGAGCTTTTGTTATCAAAACCAATGTGGCATCAAAGCCAATATGGCAAAAACAACGGGGGTTCCGCGGCACTCTAAAGACTTTAGTTTTTACAGTGCCGCGGAACCCTCGTTGCCGAAAACAATGTAGATGCTTCTACACTTTGAGCTTTTGTTATCAAAGCCAATATGGAAAAAACAACGAGGGTTCAGCGGCACTCTAGTCTTCAGAGTGCCGCGGAACCCTCGTAGCGAAAACAATGTAGATGCTTCTACACTTTGAGCTTTTGTTATGAAAGCCAATATGACAAAAACAACGAGGGTTCCGCGGAACTCTAAAGACTTTAGTCTTTAGAGTGCCGCGGAACCCTCGTTGCCGAAAACAATGTAGATATTTTTCTACACTTTGAGCTTTTGTTTTCAAAGCCAATATGGCAAAAACAACGAGGGTTCCGCGGTACTCTAAAGACTTTAGTCTTTAGAGTGCCGCGGAACAATGTAGATGCTTCTACATTTTGAGCTTTTGTTATCAAAGCCAATGTGGCATCAAAGCCAATATGGCAAAAACAACGAGGGTTCCGCGGCCCTCTAAAGACTTTATTGTTTAGAGTGCCGCGGAACCCTCATTGTCGAGAACAATGTAGATGCTTCTACACTTTGAGCTTTTGTTATCCAAGCCAATATGGCAAAAACAATGAGTGTTCTGCGGCAATTTAGTCTTTAGAGTGCCGCGGAACTCTCGTTGCCGAAAACAATGTAGATTCTTCTACACTTTGAGCTTTTGTTATCAAGCCAATATGGCAAAAACAACAAGGGTTCCGTTGCACTCTAAAGACTTTAGTCTTTAGAGTGCCACGGAACACTCGTTGCCGAAAACAATGTAGATGCTTCTACACTTTGAGATTTTGTTATCAAAGCCCATGTGGCATCAAAGCCAGTATGGCAAAAACAACGAGGGTTCCGCGACACTATAAAGACTTTAGTCTTTAGAGTGCCGCGGAACCCTCATTGCCGAGAACAATGTAGATGCTTCTACACTTTGAGTTTTTGTTATCAAAGCCAATATGGCAAAAACAACGAGGTTTCCGCGGCACTCTAAAGACTAAAGCCGAAAACAATTTAGATGCTTCTACACTTTGAGCTTTTGTTATCAAAACCAATGTGGCATCAAAGCCAATATGGCAAAAACAACGGGGGTTCCGCGGCACTCTAAAGACTTTAGTTTTTACAGTGCCGCGGAACCCTCGTTGCCGAAAACAATGTAGATGCTTCTACACTTTGAGCTTTTGTTATCAAAGCCAACATGGAAAAAACAACGAGGGTTCAGCGGCACTCTAGTCTTCAGAGTGCCGCGGAACCCTCGTAGCCGAAAACAATGTAGATGCTTCTACACTTTGAGCTTTTGTTATGAAAGCCAATATGACAAAAACAACGAGGGTTCCGCGGAACTCTAAAGACTTTAGTCTTTAGAGTGCCACGGAACCCTCGTTGCCGAAAACAATGTAGATATTTCTACACTTTGAGCTTTTGTTATCAAAGCCAATATGGCAAAAACAACGAGGGTTCCGCGGTACTCTAAAGACTTTAGTCTTTAGAGTGCCGCGGAACCCTCGTTGCCGAAAACAATGTAGATGCTTCTACATTTTGAGCTTTTGTTATCAAAGCCAATGTGGCATCAAAGCCAATATGGCAAAAACAACGAGGGTTCCGCGGCACTCTAAAGACTTTATTGTTTAGAGTGCCGCGGAACCCTCATTGTCGAGAACAATGTAGATGCTTCTACACTTTGAGCTTTTGTTATCAAAGCCAATTATGCAAAACAACGAGGGTTCCGCGACACTTAGTCTTTAGAGCGCCGCGGAACCCTCGTTGCCGAAAACAATGTAGATGCTTCTACACTTTGAACTTTTGTTATCAAAGTCAACATGGCAAAATCAACGAGGGTTCTGCGGCACTTTAGTCTTTAGAGTGCCGCGGAGCCCTCGTTGCCAAGAACAACGTAGATGCTTCTACACTTTGAGCTTTTGTTATCAAAGCCAATATGGCAAAAACAACGAGGGGTCCGTGGCACTCTAAAGACTTTAGTCTTTAGAGTGCCGCGGAACCCTCGTTGACGAAAACAATGTAGATGCTTCTACACTTTGAGCTTTTGTTATCAAAGCCAATATGGCAAAAACATCGAGGGTTCCGCTGCACTTTAGTCTTTACAGTGCCGCGGAACCCTCGTTGCCAAAAACAATGTAGATGCTTCTACACTTTGAGCTTTTGTTATCAAAGCCAATATGGCAAAACAACAAGGGTTCGGCGGCACTCTAAAGACTTTAGTCTTTAGAGTGCCTTGGAACTCTCGTTGCCGAAAACAATGGAGATGCTTCTACACTTTGAGCTTTTGTTATCAAAGCCAATATGGCAAAAACAACGAGGCTTCCGCGGCACTCTATAGACTTTAGGTCTTTAGAGTGCCGCGGAACCCTCATTGCCGAAAACAATGTAGATGCTTCTACACTTTGAGCTTTTGTTATCAAAGCCAATATGGCAAAAACAATGAGGGTTCGGCGGCACTTTTTTTTTTAGAGTGCCGCGGAACCCTCGTTGCCAAGAACAATGTAGATGCTTCTACACTTTGAGCTTTTGTTATCAAAGCCAATATGGCAAAAACAACGCGGGTTCCGCTGCACTTTAGTCTTTAGAGTGCCGCGGAACCCTCGTTGCCGAAAACAATGTAGATGCTTCTACACTTTGAGCTTTTATTATCAAAGCCAATATGGCAAAAACAACGAGGGTTCCGTGGGACTCTAAAGACTTTAGTCTTTAGAATGCCGCGGAACAATCGTTGCCGAAAACAATGTAGATGCTTCTACACTTTCAGCTTTTGTTATCAAAGCCAATATGGCAAAAACAACGAGGGTTCCGCTGTACTCTAAAGACTTAAGTCTAAAGGGTGCCGCGGAACCCTCGTTAAACTGCTTTAAAAAACAATTCAGATGCGTCTACATTTTGAGCTTTTGTTATCAAAGCCAATATGGCAAAAACAACGAGGGTTCCGTTGCACTCTAAAGATTTTAGTCTTTAGAGGGCCACGGAACACTCGTTGCCGAAAACAATGTAGATGCTTCTACACTTTGAGCTTTTGTTATCAAAGCCAATATGGAAAAAACAACGAGGGTTCCGCGACACTCTAAAGACTAAAGCCGAAAACAATTTAGATGCTTCTACACTTTGAGCTTTTGTTATCAAAACCAATGTGGCATCAAAGCCAATATGGCAAAAACAACGAGGGTTCCGCGGCACTATAAAGACTTTAGTCTTTAGAGTGCCGCGGAACCCTCCTTGCCGAAAACAATGTAGATGCTTCTACACTTTGAGCTTTTGTTATCAAAGCCAATGTGGCATCAAAGCCAATATGGCAATAACAAGGAACCCTCGTTGCCGAGAACAATGTAAATGCTTCTACACTTTGAGCTTTTGTTATCAAAGCCAATATGGCAAAAACAACGAGGGTTCCGCGGCACTCTAAAGACTTTAGTCTTTAGAGTGCCAGAAACCCTCATTGCGAAAAACAATGTAGATGCTTCTACATTTTGAGCTTTTGTTATCAAAGCCAATGTGGCATCAAAGCCAATATGGCAAAAACAACGAGGGTTCCGCGGCACTCTAAAGACTTTAGTCTTTAGAGTGCCGCGGAACCCTCGTTGCCGAAAACAATGTAGATGCTTCTACACTTTGAGCTTTTGTTATCAAAGCCAATATGGCAAAAACAACGAGGGTTCCGTGGCACTCTAAAGTCTTTATTGTTTAGAGTGCCGCGGAACCCTCGTTGCCGAGAACAATGTAAATGCTTCTACACTTTGAGCTTTTGTTATCAAAGCCAAATGGCAAAAACAACGAGGGTTCCGCGGCACTCTAAAGACTTTAGTCTTTAGAGTGCCAGAAACCCTCATTGAGAAAAACAATGTAGATGCTTCTACATTTTGAGCTTTTGTTATCAAAGCCAATGTGGCATCAAAGCCAATATGGCAAAAACAACGAGGGTTCCGTGGCACTCTAAAGACTTTAGTCTTTAGAGTGCCGCAGAACCCTCGTTGCCGAAAACAATGTAGATGCTTCTACAGTTTGAGCTTTTGTTATCAAGGCCAATATGGCAAAAACAACGAGGGTTCCGTGGCACTCTAAAGTCTTTATTGTTTAGAGTGCCGCAGAACCCTCGTTGCCGAGAACAAAGTAGATGCTTCTACACTTTGAGCTTTTGTTATCCAAGCCAATATGGCAAAAACAAAGAGGGTTCTGGGGCAATTTAGTCTTCAAAGTGCCGCAGACAACTCGTAGCCGAAAACAATGTAGATGCTTCTACACTTTTAGCTTTTGTTATCAAAGCCAATATGGCAAAAACAACGAGGGTTCCTTTGCACTCTAAAGACTTTAGTCTTTACAGTGCCACGGAACACTCGTTGCCGAAAACAATGTAGATGCTTCTACACTTTGAGCTTTTGTTATCAAAGCCAATATGGCAAAAACAACGAGGGTTCCGCGGCACTCTAAAGACTAAAGCCGAAAACAATTTAGATGCTTCTACACTTTGAGCTTTTGTTATCAAAGCCAATATAGCAAAAACAACGAGGGTTCCGGGGCACTCTAAAGACTTTATTCTTTAGAGTGCCGCGTAACCCTCGTTGCCGAGAACAATGTAGATGCTTCTACACTTTGAGCTTTTGTTATCAAAGCCAATATGGCAAAAACAACGAGTGTTCCGCGGCACTTTAAAGACTTTAATCTTTAGAGTGCCGCGGAACCTCGTTGCCGAAAACAATGTAGATGCTTCTACACTTTGAGCTTTTGTTATCAAAGCCAATGTGGCATCAAAGCCAGTATGGCAAAAACAACGAGGGTTCCGCGGCACTCTAAAGACTTTAGTCTTTACAGTGCCGCGGAACCCTCGTTACCGAAAACAATGTAGATGCTTCTACACTTTGAGCTTTTGTTATCAAAGCCAATGTGGCATCAAAGCCAATATGGCAAAAACAACGAACCCTCGTTGCCGAGAACAATGTAGATGCTTCTACACTTTGAGCTTTTGTTATCAAAGCCAATATGGCAAAAACAACGAGGGTTCCGCGGCACTCTAAAGACTTCAGTCTTTAGAGTGCCGCGAAGAACCCTCGTTGCCAAAAACAATGTAGATGCTTCTACACTTTGAGCTTTTGTTATCAAAGCCAATATGGCAAAAACAATGAGGGTTCCGCGGCAATTTAGTCCTCAGAGTGCCGCAGACACCTCGTAGCCGAAAACAATGTAGATGCTTCTACACTTTTAGCTTTTGTTATCAAAGCCAATATGGCAAAAACAACGAGGGTTCCGCGGCACTCTAAAGACTTTAGTCTTTAGAGTGCCACCAACCCCCGTTGCAGAAAATAATGTAGATGCTCCTACACTTTGAGCTTTTGTTATCAAAGCCAATATGGCAAAAACAACGAGGGTTCCGCGTCACTCTAAAGACTAAAGCCGAAAACAATTTAGATGCTTCTACACTTTGAGCTTTTGTTATCAAAACCAATGTGGCATCAAAGCCAATATGGCAAAAACAACGACGGTTCAGCGGCACTATAAAGACTCTAGTCTTCAGAGTGCCGCGGAACCCTCGTAGCCGAAAACAATGTAGATGCTTCTACACTTTGAGCTTTTGTTATGAAAGCCAAATAGGCAAAAACAACGAGGGTTCCGCGTCACTCTAAAGACTAAAGCCGAAAACAATTTAGATGCTTCTACACTTTGAGCTTTTGTTATCAAAGCCAATATGCAAAAACAAAGAGGGTTCCGCGGCACTCTAAAGACTTTATTCTTTAGAGTGCCGCGTAACCCTCGTTGCCAGAACAATGTAGATGCTTCTACACTTTGAGCTTTTGTTATCAAAGTCAATATGGCAAAAAAAACGAGGGTTCCGCGGCACTCTAAAGACTAAAGCCGAAAACAATTTAGATGCTTCTACACTTTGAGCTTTTGTTATCAAAGCCAATATGGCAAAAACAACGAGGGTTCTGCGGTACTCTAAAGACTTTATTCTTTAGAGTGCCGCGTAACCCTCGTTGCCGAGAACAATGTAGATGCTTCTACACTTTGAGCTTTTGTTATCAAAGCCAATATGGCAATAACAATGAGGGTTCTGCGGCAATTTAGTCTTCAGAGTGCCGCAGACACCTCGTAGCCGAAAACAATGTAGATGCTTCTACACTTTTAGCTTTTGTTATCAAAGCCAATATGGCAAAAACAACGAGGGTTCCGTTGCACTCTAAAGACTTTAG
>NW_027132316.1:0-38233 GCF_026122565.2 Emydura macquarii macquarii | reverse complement strand
GGGCTTTGCTCTATTATCTGAATCTCCACTTTATCTAATCCCCTTTTTTGTCCCCCCAGCATAAACTATGGGGGGGAGGGGGGAGGATGAGGAAGGGATTTGGGTAATGGGTTTCAGATAAACAGGTGTATACTATAGAACGTTACTGAAAAATACCGTTCTCACACTACCTGTATAAGGCTAGGAACTATATACAAAATTGTGTCTGATCCCAGATAAGTGAATTCATCTGCTGCCGCTACAGCTTGACCATTAACGGTGCAGTCCACTCGCATCTTGGTTTTTGTTAATCATATCACTGTGCATGCTCTTTCCAGAAAGGGATGGTTGTCGGTATAACTTATGTCGCTCAGGGGGCTGGATTATTCACACTGCGGAGCAATGTAAGTTATACTGAAGTAACCTGGTGTGTAGACAGTGGCGGAGTGTTGGTTTCCACAAGCTGATCTGTGGCAGCTAGCGCTTATAATTCTCCTCCCCTCAAGCCTACCTTTCTGCAGCTGGTTGCTGCATCTCTATTGCAGTGGAAAAGGGTTTTTATTCCCTTGCCCCTAGCTTTTCCGTTTCTGCTTACTGAGATGACAGCACACGCTCCCTCAGCTCTTTCTTTGCAAAGTGGCCAGACAAGCTGGGAGTTCTCCCTGCTTCCTTTCCTGCATTTGCAATTTGATGAGCTGTCTCCGCAAATGCAGGTTAACCTATGGCTTGTTCTCTGGGCTGTTCTGCTTAGGATTTGATTAGTCACAGAAAAGTGATTCTATTGCTTTACTGATGAAGCTGAACTGATCAGGTTTTGGGAGCAAACACTCAGCACAAATACTTAGCCGAGACTTTCCTGGGCCGTGCCTAGCACACTCGAGGTCCAGTCAGAGCTCGGACCTCCAGATGCTACTGCAATACAAAGAGATGAGTCACTTTTGGAAACGTGTGATTTCTGAGTGCCTGTCATGAAGGGCATCTTCAAGGGGCCTGATTTTCAGAAAGTGCTCAGCCCCCACCCGCAAAGCAGTAGGCCCTTTAGAAATGGAGTCTTCACTGAGTCATCCAAAGTCATTAGTCGCTTTTCAAAACCTCGGTCTTACTTTGCTTTCCAAGAACATTAGTGCAGGCAAAAATTCAGGACTCCCGTTCCCAGAATGTCTTTTATCTGTTAAATGGGTCCAATAACGCTGCCTTTCTCCCAGCTTCTCCACATAGATTGTAAGCTCTTTAGGCAGAGATGGTCTCATACGATGCATACATACAGTCTAGCACAATGAGGCCACGAATCTCAGTCATCTCAATTGGATCTTCAAAGCACTCCAGTAATAAAGTGAATCCAAGGGTGTGAACATGGCAGCCATTCAAGTTTAAAAACTTGAGCAAGTATTGACAGGGTCCCTATCCATCTCGACTTCGCTGTGTATTCTGTTGCCACGACTAAAGATCTGTTTATAGCATCACAGGACTTCACTATGCATCTGGACTGTAGTACAGACTAGCTTTCAAGCAGGGTTGTTTTCCTTTTTGTGGTAGCTTTTAAAACACCCACCCGAATTCCTTTTAAGGACACTGCAGTGTCAAGAATACACAATCTCTTATCTAATTATAAAAGTAAATGGACCAGAAAAATCCCTTTAATCACACTATATCGGAAGCTGTCAATGTCACCACCTGGAGGGACGTAGAGCACAAAGAATTTCAAGCTCTTGCTTGAATGGACAGAAGGATTTTTCGGAACCACAAGGAAAGCTGAACTTTTAAGCCAATGTTCAAATCAAAGAAGATATTTTAATGATCTGCATTACAGTACAGTAAAGGAACCCCGATCAGGGCTCCGGCATAGAAGGTGCTGTCCAATCATAACGAAGATTGCCCCTGCCCCAGCGAGCTCACAATCTACAAGATAGCCAAAGAGAAGGTAACAAAACAGCTGAGCAGAAATTAGTGTTAGTCAATTGCCTGACCAAAGCCAGAACGTTTCATACCAAGGCCAAGTTCTCTCATCCTTCTTCTAGTCAGAAGTATAGGGCCATGGTGCATATTACCCGTGGTCTGCTTGTGGCATTTACTTCTTGGCCTGAGATTAGCATCCAGGTCCTACCATTGTGGTAATGGTGGGGTTTTTGGATGCTGTGTAGCTGCCCATTGGGAACGGAGCACCATTTCACATCGGCCACTAGCCGGCACATGAAAAGGACTCAGGTCATGTAAACTTGGGCTGCATTCAGGCGGGATAATTAGGAGAGTTTGCATTTTCCTCCTCTTAAGTGAAAGCTTCTTAACTAAACCAGCTTACCAACATTCCCTGCCCCTCCGTCCTTAAATAGGAGTCACCATAAGAAGTTCTCAACAGATATTGCATAGGCAACATATTCACTCCATGTAGACTAAACCAAACACTTCCATCTAAACATGAAAGTCATTGTGCTTCTGGTGCTTGGCTTGCAAACATTTATTCCCGTTACTCCACCACTCGTTGCAGTGGAGAAGGAAGTCAGTCTGTACATCCCTGACAATCCATTCAAATGCATAGGCCCTATTCACTGTTGCCACAACATCCCGTGGAGTTATTTAGCCCAGCGCAGAGGGGCTGTGGTGGTTTGCCACCACAACAAACCAGTAGTAGTTCTTTCCTCGCTACGCTGCCCCTTCTCTCTGCACTGGCTGGAAATGACACAGTGCAGGACAATGATGAATGTGGCTCAGTATTAGCCAAGCTGACCCACCCTATGATGAGAGAAACTTTGCAAAGAGGAGAACACCATTGTAAGGCACGGAGCAGCACAGACATCCCGACAGGAGGACCTGAGTGTGGATGACACACAGAACAGCATCATCCATTTCAAGATTGGGTGCAGAGATTCCAAACTCTGCCCATTAAAAAGTTTTTATAGAAAGGTAGGTGCAAAAGGAAGGCATCCAGTGTGGCACAAATAAGTTCATTAGGCTGATGCCCAAAGTGTACTCCTGCCATGAGCATCGGGAAGGCTCCCATACGAGTTACGTATGGCAAGATCAAAGGGTTATTTTTTTGAGTAGCATTTCAGTCGGTTTTTGAAGTAGTACAAAGCAAGCTTAGATTTGATCAGCTCTTGGGTGTTGGTCCGGAACTTTTTATATTCGTTTTCTACCTTAGTCAAGTCAGGATCCGATGGGGGTTTATGTTCTTGGTGACCTATAGTGACATCATTGCAGGAACCAACAAGCAAGATGCCCAGTCCATCCATGAAAAATTCTGAGGGGGAGGGGAAAAAAAAAAGTAAGCAAATCTAGGCAACCCAGCGTTTCCCTGAGAACAGCTGTGAAATTATTTTACGCGTCACTTCTCCAGAGCCAGACGTTGCAAATGTAACAGATCTCTACATGTAAAAGGAATTGAACCACAGGTCCTCTGGTTCTAAAACCAAGCTGCTATTGCTTGACCTCACGAACCAGGTCTGTTAACCTACAGTCACTAGCAGAATCAGATCTCCAGGGGTATCACACTGCAGTCAAGGTGTGACGGCGGCACGGAAAGACAACCCTGACCGAGCATGGCTAGAAAGAGCAGTGTTAGATGCAGAAGCAGCACAGGCTGTACTCGCACACCTGGGTAGGGGACTCATGACGGTAGCCAATGCTGACCCCTATGTCTCTATAGGGCTATTTTTAGCCATGCTAGCATGGGTATGTCTAAAATCACCTCAGCTTGCAGTGCAGATAATCATGTAGTCTAGCAGCCGGCGGCAATGTGGATTACGCTGCACTCGTGCGCATCATTTCCCTGTTTTAATTGCAAACCTCTCCTAGTGTTCTAAAGAGCTGAATCATGGGACGGTGGGGGTAGTGCCGCCGACTCTGGGCATAGTCCTTTGGAGCGTTGCTGTTGCCCTCGCTGGGACCCCGTTAGTTTGCCCCAGGTCAGGACAGTTCTTCGATTCTGAACTTTGCCTGAAGCATGCCTCAGTCTCTGCCCTGTGCTCAGGGAGGCAGCCTGGAGCAGGGGAGTTGCCCCCTCTGCAGTCCCAGGCCTTTCTGCCTCCTTTATAGTCGGCCTGATTTCCTCCACCGGGTGCAGTGGTGAGTGCCCGTCTCCATGACTGGCAGCTTCATGGGGGGGTGGGAGGTGGCTGGGCACTTGCCGGCAGACAGAAGACTGCACCCTACGCTCCCTGTGCACCCCATCCCCCTGCCGTAGCTCAGTTTACAGGGGTTTGGACCCCAAATCCCATCATTCTACTCACTCCCAGCTAGCCACCCACCCTGTGCACAGGAAGTGTCCCACAATGCCCAGAGTGCAGAAGCAAAGTGAAAGCAGAGTGAAAGCAAAGTGAAAGCAGAAGCAACCAGTGAAAGCAGAGAGCTGAAAGCCCCAAGACTAAAGCAAAAGGAAGTGAAAGAGACAAACGTGAAAAAGTTTTCAAGTCAGCTGTTAGAAAAATCTTGCTTTCTGCTGGGGCAAACCACATGCAGCAGACACACAATGCAGTGCTTGCCCACATGCTGAGAGAGACAGGCAGCAGCTTACCTGGGTGAGCTCTCTCTCTTCCATTCTCTGCAGTTTAGGGTCATAGCTGGCATGTCGGCTTGTGTCCTGGTGTGGGCCAGAAAGAAAACCCAGTTGACTACCCCGCTGGTGATGACGCAGTTGGGGAACCCTTCCAGCTTGTGAAAGGAGCCGAATCTCAAATGCAGGCAGCCACTGGGATCATCTCTCTCCTGATAGAGCAGCTGAAAACGGCATGGGAGGTGTGTTTCCGTTCACGCTGCCTCCAACCTGCAGAGTGAGACAATCACCCACACGTTTCAGTTACCGCTTTTAGTCTCCTGCGCATGCGAATGTTCCCGGACGTCAACGGGAATCTTTCCATTGACTGGGCCAGCCCCCTGAGGTGTCGTTGCTGTTCAGAAGAGTGGGAATCCAACATTAACAAACCCCCCGCTTACAACAGCTTTTAGAGCCATCTAGAACAGCTCTGTGAACCGATTCTTGGCGCTCATTCCCTACAATACCCTGTCCTTGTTGTTCCTTGTATCCCGGTCTGTGTGTATCAGCTCAAAAATTGGAGTGCTGTTTCCACTCACATGGCGTATGTATTGGTCAAAGAGGCTGGATTGGGTTCACTAGAGGCTGGATTGGGGTCACTAGAGAAACCAAAGTTCTCAGTGCCCAAATCAGACACAGAACATGCAGAAGCAGGATAATCTTCCCTCCCACCTGACCTAGAGAGACACCATGGGGGTCACGTCTCCATGGTACAGTCTATCATTGGCCACACTGCCAATATGCAGGCCAGTGAATGCCAGCTGTGCTTGCAACACAGTAAGTTGTGTATTAGGAACTGCACAGAGATCTCCTACTCATTTCACACAGGGCAACAAACAGCTCTCATCGGAAACTTGTTATCCTTCACTGAGGACTTGCATTGGATTTGAAAAACATGACCAGAAGCTATAGGCTATCTGTTCCATAAATCCCCCCCCCCCCCCCCCCCCCCCCCCCAACCACACTCTCTCAGGTCAACTGTCATAGTCCAAGGTGTGGAAATATTTTCCAGAGGCGCTAAAAAACTCAATCACGAAAAAACTCAATGGGATCAAAAACAGCTTCAACTGGCTTCAAATTTTACTTACTTCCCTAGGTTAAGTATTCTCTCTGGAGTTATGATCCAAGGTGAATGGTGGTGAGGAAAGATTGTTATCCAGATTGGAGCTATTTTTCCAAAATGGGATTTGGTCTGGGCCAAGGAGAGTCATGCTCTTGGCATAAACCAATGCCACTTTTCAAGAAGAGAATTTCTAGTGTATGCACAAAACCAAGTATCCCATTGCAGAAGCAGTATACTAACTGTTCAATACCACTTAATAGCAGGAAGAAAAGTGAACCAAGACACAGGAAGGAGGCAGCTACCTAGAAGTAAGTGGCAAATATTCAGTGTCAAATGATAATGCACCAATTTTAGCCAGGCACAATTTTGAGAAGGTGAAACCAAATTTGATGCATTAAGAAAGTCAAGTAACATAGAAGAGAAATACACATCGACTTCCAAGAATATTTTGCCTGATAGCACTTATCTCTGGTGGGGTCCTGGTCAATCTAAATATTCACACAATATTTTCCCCCTCATTTGAAAGCACGTTTCCCACCCTTACCCTGAATAGTATTTTAATACAATAATGAAGATTTCTGGCATAGTCTTATAAGCAAAAGACTAGTACAGCTCTGCAGAGGAACACATTTCTACTGCTGGAACCAACATTTTCAAAGGCCTCAGCACCCAATGTGACACTTGAGCTCTTTTTTAAAAAAAACTGGCCCTGAACATTTTCCAAGGGTACAATTTATTTGCATTTCTTACCACATCCAAGTTTGTTTCCTCCAACACGTCCACTAGTTTCTCGATTTTGGTGTTTTCAGTGAATAAGAAGTCATCATCAACCCAGAGATAGTACTTGGTCGTGACCTGAGATATTGCGAGATTCCTTCCTGCAAACCAACCCTGGTAAACGGGAATCCCCGAGACACAGAAGGGTATGGTCAAAAGAGCTTAATAGGAAGAAAAATTACATATATGCAAACATACACACAAAAAACTGATTAGCTGTGTGCAAATCCCTTTTGTGCTAGTCTGTTCGGGAAAGAGGTGATCTGAACTAGCAAATGAGTCTTTGCAACAAGGAGTGACCTCATAATAACAATCACTTACCCATGTGATAGAAGAACCAGCATATAAAGGACAGTTAAGCATTGGAAGCATTACCTAAGGAGGCTGTGGAATCCCCATCTTCAGAGGTTTTTAAGAACAGGTTAGATAAACCCTTAGCAGGCGCAGTCTGTGTATATTTAATCTTGCCTAAATGCCATTGGGATGGACTAGATGATCTCTTGAGGTCCCGTCCAACCCTACATTTTTACAATAGTAGGATTTTAATTCATTAGGGCAGGTGATCTTTCTACAAGAGTCCATCCTATAACAACATCTATGTATTTGTATAATTCCCAGGGCTCTTCATGTCCCTTATGGTGCCCCAAGGTTCCCTTAGTGTCTCTCCTCCCTATATCCCCGTGTCACACCAAGCCCACTGCTGGCCAAGGACTGGATGGGAGTCTGGGATTGCCTCCAAAGCTCATTAATGAGCATGAAGGAAATAAATTTTAAGCAATATGGAGGTGTCCCCCGTCCAATGCTGTCAGCCAATGGGAGCGTGGAGGATGGAGAGGAGCCTCAAACGTTCAAACTTTGATCTTCCATAGAGCAATACAGGCCAGTGAGCCAGTGTAACTATTTTTTACAAAGCTTGAATAGTTATACAATAAGATGCTCCAATCACGAAATGTGCTGGACCCCCACCATTCCCATTTACGTCAGTGAATGTTCTTCACCTCTCAGTATCAGGCCCAAAATTTGATATAGTCAATAATGTGTTGATTAAATTGCATGAAGATTAGTGGGTTGGTAAACCACTAGGAACTGGATTAAGACCACCAACTCATCTCACACATCACTAGGGTAGCTTACGTTAAGTTGTTGCGCTAACAGTGGGGAAGCCCATATATTGAAATGGAGCATTCAGTCCCCTTTGTCCCAGCTACCATACCTAATAGGCCTTGGTGCTAGGTCACTGAACACTCATTGGATAAAAGTTTGAACTGGTGGCCTACAGGTCAAAGATTCTGTACAATACACACAATCCCATGAGCCATTCCACTCCATTTTTTTGGAGGGGGGGTGGAACTGGGCACATAGGTCCGAAGAGTCCTGAGGAGACAGTGTTGTCCAGTGGATGGGGCACTGGGCTGGGACTCAGGGAACATGGATTCTTTTTTTGGCTCTGCTGTGTCACCTAGGGCAAGTCACTTCCCCTCGCTGTACTTCCATTTCCCCTCCCAGCTTTTGCCTGTCTCATCTACTTAGACAGTGAGCTCTTAGGGGCAAGTCCTGTCCTCTTTCTACGTGTTCATAGAGCTCCCAGCACAATGGGACCTTGGTCTCAATTGAGGCCCATATGTACTACCATAATCCAAATGCTAATAAGAGAGTATTTTCAAGAGTGCCTAAGTGTTTTAGGAGCACAAATCCTACCGAAAGTCAATGGGATTTATGCTTCTAAAACAGTAGCTTTAAAAAAAAAATCCCATCCAATAAGGTGTTATTTTGGATGCGGTCTCTCCCCGCTGAACAAGCCTGTATTCCACTGAAGGAGGGCAGGCCCTTGCCAAGACCTGTCCACAGTCATTCCGATGCAAGTGACAGACCTTTCCAAAAGGCATGATGTAATGTTCAACGTTCTCCTCCTCGATTTTCTCCGTGATGTTGCTGTCATCGGCGACGATGATTTTTATGTCAGGGTAGTACTGTCGGACGCTCTTTATGAAGCGCCGCAGTTTGTGGTAGCGCAAGAAAGTCTTCGTCGTGATGGTCACCAGAGAGCTGATCTTCCTATCTGCAGCCATAAATGGGGAATTGACAAAGACTTGTGACATTTTATTACAGTTCTTTAGTTTTACTCACCATTCCTGAAAGATCTTACCTGCAGGAGGAAGGTGGACAAGTGGTTAGTAGAGTGAAACTAGAACATACAACTGCTGGGTTCTCTTAACACTGCCATAGACCTCGGACAAAAGCAACAGCGCTACATCAGCAACTGTTGGACTCTGAACAAGTCATCCTCATCGTTCCCAAGTTTCCTTATCTGTAAAATGGAGGTCGGGACATGGGGCATCCCCCAAGGATTAGCTAGCGTACGTGGAGTGCATGGAGATCTTCAAATGGAAGGTGCTACACTAAGAGTCGTTGGAGCCAATATGAGGTTTTCATGGAATTAGAATGTTAAAAAAGGTCAGTTCATTCAGGGCTTTTCAGTGGACACAGCTTTGGAAGAATCCAACTGGCCACAGAACGTGGTGCTGATGCATTTAGCCCTGGTCAATCACATCTGTTTTTGAATGGAGAGGCATCAGGAGACCAGAAAGATTCAAGAAGCCCAACATCAGGCCTAAAAGAGTAACTAACTTGTACCACAGTACAGTCTGGAGTAAGGATTTAGCATCAGCCATTGTCATCTTGCTGGAGTCACTCCCTAACCTGCTCTTAAAAGGGCGAAAAGGCTTTTCCTATAGAGAGGCACTCTGGGAAACTTACCTGCTCCAGGATCAAACAACTTTGGAAGGATGGGCTGTCGGATGATCACAGGAAACTGAGCAACATGATGTCCGCTCTCAAGACTCACTTGGAAAACAAGAAAAGCAGAATATGGAAGTTGCATCACTTGTACATTTTCTAGTATTCTGGAGATTGTTGATGATGCAGGGGAGACCTCCAAGTCAGAACGTTGATTGGAAATCCATTTGTTCCCTGGCACTGCTTTAGGCTGGAATAGATTAAAGTGGCCCCGCTGATTTTATAGTGTGAAATGAGCGTCAAGCCTCAGTAGTGGAAAACGGACACATGGGAAACCTAGACAGTAGTTCTTTGAAAGAACTCTTCTTCCACTAACTCAAAAAATAAATGTCTTTGCCAAGCACCAGACAGTCTCCTGGCTTGGCAGTCTTGCTTCACCTCATGTGTAATTCAAAACCAAAGATTTACTAGGCTTTACAAGGACATCGAAGGAGGGCTTAAGCTTCCTGAGGATGGTGCATGACCTCACCAATCTCTGCCAAACAGCCTGGATGCTTTGAAAGAGACAGCTAAGTAGGGTGTCAGCATCTTGCATCTAGTTCTGATTTAGAGCCCCCTCTGCTCATGCTGTGTTAAGTAATGTGTCTTTCAGAAGGATTCCTGCTGGGAGGTAAAATTAATTTAGCAGATTCTTGAAAGTGACGTAATAACATCAGAGGAAATGACGGCAAACGGCCAGGGATGGGATGAAGAAATTGTCCAGTCAATACTCACTCATATCTACTGCACTGAGCTGGTAGACCACACTGGTGTATGTCACATGCTTGAGGATGAAATTCAGCAGCTCCATATTTGAGGTCAAGATGGTCAGTTTTTTCTCGCCTCGTCCACTCACCACGTCATCAGAGATATCAGCAAGCGTGTTGAGGGTTCCCAGGGACGCTCGCAGGATCACCTGCATTCAGTATTGTGGGGCTGGAAATCTTAGGTGTCACGGTGAAAATCACGAGGCTTACCCTCTCCTCCATCCCTGATCTGGTTCAATCACATGGCTCTCTCTTTAAAAACAGGTTTATTTAAAGGGAAAGAAGGGAGATCTGACCCCACCACTATCCTCACCTGGTTTCACTAAAAGGAAGACATCCCTGTGGAGATCCATAAAACAGCCAACTCCCTGTCCCCAGCACAAGAGGCAGTTCATTATGGCTTTAGAAAAAGTTTTAAAATAAAAGAGTGCCAGAGGGGTAGCCGTGTTAGTCTGTATACAGCAAAAACAACGAGAGTTCTGGAGCACTTTAAAGACTAACAAATTTAAGACAAAAGACTAACTGAAATTAAATTTGTTAGTCTTTAAAGTGCTCCAGAACTCTCGTTTTTAAAATACAAGGTTGAGCTTGCTTTTAAAATTTGAACTGGATGGGGAGGAACAACAACAACAAAAAAAAAAGTATGGGCTAGTCCCTCATACAATCAAGAAAGTGGAAGATTAAATCTATGAGACTGTAAAGGATTCTTTCCCTAGGTAGGCAGGGCAATGTGATCCACCCAACAGGGAAAGGACTGAACTCGGGAGACCTAAATTCAGTTCCTGGCTTTCTCAGGCAAATCACTTCATCTCTCTCGGGTTCTCTATTTTCCTTCCTTTGTGTCTATGAAAGCTCATTGGGGCAAGGATTGTCTTACTAACGCCTGGTCTCCACTTAAGTTTTACCAGCATGGCTATATCAGTTAGGGGGTGATTTTTTTTGCTGACTTAGTTATGGTTTAAAGGTGCCTTATACCAGTAGAGCTGGAATAAACTATACTGCCAGAACCACTTTTAACTGCATCTACACTGGGTGGGGAGGGTGAGGGCAGCTGCTCCTGCTTTAACTATGCCAGCCTAAAGAGACAAAACTTTAAGGTTGTGTCCACTTGATAGACTTCTGCCAGTGTACCTATGTCAGCCAAGAGTGTGAACAGTTGTGATCCCGGAACCGACGCAGCTGTGCCAGCAAAAGCCCCTAGCATAGATGCAGTTGGACTATGGCAAGACTACTTTTTCTATACAGCTTGTTTTGCTGTGTGTGTGTGTGTGTGTGTGTGTGTGTGTGTGTGTGTGTGTGTGTGTGTGTGTGTGTGTGTGTGTGTAAGAAGGGATACCAGTAAAATCTGAGCTTTGCTGGTATAGCTATGTCCACACTAGGACCACCTTGCCTGTATGCTTTCCGTTATACCTACACTGGTATTGAATTCCTAGCATAGGCATGTCCTGAGTGTAGACCATCCCTATGTATTTGTATAGTACCTGGCACGGCAGGCCAGGCTCTGGTCTTTGTAAGACCTTTAAGGTTATGTCTAAACTGCAAGCAACACGCTTTCCAGCCCATGTAGACAGACTCATGTTAGTTTCCCCCGAGCTAGTGCACTAAAGGCAGCAGTGGGGCATGGGTAGTAGCTCAGGTTAGCTTCCAGAGACCCAGGCTGCCTGCCCTCCCTACTCAGGTCGAAGCTCGGCTGGCTAGTTTGAGCCACCATCTGTGCTGCAACATCCACACTGCTACTTTTAGCACACTAACTCAAGTAAAGCTAGCCCGAGTCTCTCTACCCGGGCTGGGAAACTCACTCCCACATGCAGTGTAGACGTACCTTAATGCTACCACACGAATACTAGGCTGGGAACCCAAGCCCTCCCTGGTAAGAGAAAGCAAACCTCAGAGAAACATAAAACTAATGCACCTGTCATCCAGAGAGATCTCAAAGCATTCTATATATCCACCAAGATGACCCTAGGCTACAAACTTTCTTTTAACATCATGAAATATACCTGGTACTTTTCTTCAGTCACTCCATGCAACCCAAGCCCTGGAAGAACAAAGGGAAACATACACAAGGGACAGTAAGTAACAAATCTAAAGCCAATATTTTGATTCATGTGATTGTTGTTCCCTATCAAGACTCCAGTCAGCCTACCCCAACTGGGATCACAGAGCTGGATACAAACAGTGCATCCGCTCTTCTCTACGCATTTCCCCCCCCCCTCAATTTTATCCTGGAAGAAATCTAGAAATTAGTCAGTAGTATTTTTGCATTGGGGCAACTCTAAAGATTTAGGGATAGATTTTCTATATAAGAAGATATAAGGTACAAGGCAGGAAAGTCAACGGAGCTACCCTGATTTACACCAGTTAGAGAGTCGGCCTTTAGGTTTCCATCACTCACTGCACCTTTGCAAAAGCCAAAGAACAATAATTTTGTAAGATTCCAACGTTTGCAGCAATTAAATAAGTGGGGAGATGAATTTAAAACAGAAAAAACGAACTACCATTGAGCTGCATCCAGATGGAAGAGCTGGCGTGTGCTCAGATGACAAATGAGACAAGGGAGAGAGAGTCTGAAATGCAGATGGGATCTTCACTGTTTCAGCTCTTTTCATAGCTGTTTGTAAAATTGCTCTGTAGCGCTATACAAAGTGTCATGTGGTTATTATTCTAATAACCCATCCCAGACATTTTGTGCACTTTACTGGGAGGAAGTCAGCTCTTTGGGTGTCAGGGAATGGATTTTGAATTCAGCAGTTTTGTAGGAAGGGTTAAGTCTTCAGAGGAAACCAAGTCTAATACACGTGCAATGAAGAACAGAATCCCCCTATTTCATACAGAGTGTACGTAGAAGTCACAAGGTCTGAGACTCTAGTGGATGTTGGGCCCGTGAACAGGCTACAAAAAAGGCACAGAACAAGTATACCTGGAATCACAATTGTTTGTAGTGGCATCACTTCCACTCCTTGAATAGGGTAGCTTAATGGCAAGTTTGGTTTGGCTATTATTAGATCTTGCGTCATCAAAGGGTTTCTGGAACAAATGAGAGTAGAACAGAGTCAGTGTGAGGAAGTTAGGGGATTGTGAAAATTGTGTTACCTGTTCAAACTCTGGTGTATTGTTACTTATTTCTACCAACACCGGTTATGTGTCTCTTTTGTCTATCTGTTGTATGCTTGCGGCTGGAATTCCAAAAGAAATAGCCTTCCACTGGGGCACCAAATGAAACAACTAGATTTTCATCATATGTGGAGCGTGCAAGGGGGATGCTGAGCACTTCTGAAAGTCTCTCTCGTACTTCAGTGCCGATGGGGGAGCAGAATTCTTTGGAACTCCTGACCCTTAAATTAGAAGATCTCTGAGCTGGGAGTGTCCTCTTTGCACATAACAGGGTCCTGATTGTTGACTGGGATTCTGAGGTGCTACTAGGTCTACATTTGTGGCTGCATGTAGAGTACAAACAGTGCATGCCCAGCGAGCGTGTGTATAAATAGCAGCATAGATGAGGCTTAGGCAAGTAGAGAAATGCCAGAACCCTACGGAACATGCTCTACATGCCCAGGTAGCGCCTCCCACCTCTGAACTACTATTTTTAGGAGTGTAGCATCCTGACGCCTCCCCCTGCCAGAGCCTTTCACTGCTGTGTGTAGCTACGCGTCACAGAACGGACGCAGCTGGTTTGCCACTGCAGTGTGTAGCTATGCATGCCCTGCCTGCCGCTGCCAGTATAGATGAGGCCTAAGAAGCATAAATACATGGAAATCAGAGAAAGATGTATCAGCCCCACAAAGAGAGCAGGAAATAGGGTAGGTGGTGGTTTAGGATGGTAATTGCTGAAAGGATAATTTAAAGGGGCCTGCTTTCCTCCATAGTGGTTTCTTCTACCTCAACATAACCCAACTTCAATACTTCAGTTCAGGAGACTTTTCCACATGAATTTAATGTCAGGGAAAGCTGCAGGCTTGAGAGGTCCAGAGACCAGAGGGTGCACAGGCAATAACAAGGCAAGCATCCTCCCACCATCACCTTCTAGGGTTCCTCTGTTCTGACATGAAGCAACCACCCTGCAGTCGGTGAGCAGTTCCGTCTCCAGTGTTCGTTGTGACACACGGTGCCTTGAAGTAGCACCCTGTGGTCCCCGTATTCATCACTCATGGATGGTCGTGATATGTCACACAAAGCATGTGTGTAAGCTATCATAGGAAAGGTCACGATCTGCTGAAACCCATTGTTCTGTCCAAGTATGTATATCCTTTGTGTGTAGGATGTTATGAGATTTTGCTGTCTGGTTGCTATTGAAATATGTTGTGAGTTTGGGAGTCGCCAACTCTGAGATCCCTCCCCAAGAGCTGTGCAAACATGTCAGATGTAGACTCCTTGTTCTATTGTACAAGAGATTTTTTGCCTTTACTGTTATGATAATGGTATAGTACAGTTTAGTGTGGCATAAGTAGACTCCATTGGGTTAGTTCTTGAACTAAGCTCTTTCCTGAAACTTGTACTATTGAACCTAAAAATATCTTGATAAATTCTCTTTGTGTGAGTGAAGAATGTATATGCAGGGCATAAAAAGACACCAACCTAAACTGCTCTAACAACAGAAAGGGGAATAAAGACACCGACTCTCATCCTAACCCTGGAGGCCGAAGAATACCTATCACCAACCCTAAAGTGCAAATAAACCACCCTAAAGTACAGAAGGATCCACCCTGGGAATAAACAAAGTATAGAAATAAAAGAATAGTCATGCTTTCAATTAGCTGGTGATTAACAGCTATACTGAACCCAGAGGCAGCATGACACAGCAAAGCCCATAGTCGTACGTGAGAGGCAGCAAGTATAAAAGGTGGGTAAAAACATGGAAACTTTGGGTCTCATTCTGCAATTGTCATCTTGGAGGATCGGATTCACATCTGACAGAGGCCTGGCTCCCTCCTTGTGCCCAGCCTAGTTGGTCACTAGGCTGGTTCGAGCAATGCATAAAAGGACTGGTAATTATATCACACCAGCTTGCAGAACTTTATGAATGTGTGAGAGAATGTAACGGCTTTTTGATATTCTTACATGTATAATAAACGTGGCATAGTGCCTTATCCCCCTGAATAAGATCCTGCTAGTCCTACAACAACTATAAGAACTCCATTGACCAAAAAAAAAAAAAAAAAGGTGATCACCACCCAGGTGGGTGTTAAACCACTATTAATGGGCAGGGGAATAGTAAAAAAGGGATTTACAATTCAATGACAGTTGCACAAGACCACACAATGGGGATTGCTAACTCTATGACTCACAAGGCCCACCAGGCATGCCTTGGCTAGTGTCTTCCAGGCACATGGACGGAGGATATAAAATATACTTCAGGCATTCTACAGGGACAGAGGACTCATCAGATCTGTTCTCATTGAGGTTGGTGGCAAAGACTCCCAGGATCAGGCACAAACAGATAGTGTTCAGAACTAAGCCACCCACCAACATTTCTTAAAGCTAGCTCAACAGCCCAGCTTGATTGATAGTTTGTGCCTCAGCAACCCAAAATTATATTTGAAAGGGTCAATACACAGACAGAGGTCAATGGAGATTCATAGTAAAGTATGGCTTGTTTATGTAATCTGGCAAGATGTTCGGTTGCAACAACAGTGATTGCAGGGTCTCTCAGAAGAGTAGCGTGCAATTTAGTGGCTGAAGTTTAATAGCTGTCTGTGTTACTGTGCTTCACAGAGACAGTCAGAGTGTTAGCTACTGATAATCCCCACTGGTGGCCGTGTCCTATTGCTCATCTGTTGTCTTCAGATATGGTTGATTTTTCCTTTGACCTTTTTTATGTTTCGTACATTTAGTTTCTTGGCTCTCATCTGTCCTTTAGCACACAGACACTCATTTGAGAGCGTCCCTCCCGCCCCTTTGAATGAGTGTGCTAGTTGGCTGCCTCCAAGATGAACCTTATTGTCAAAACAGGTAAATGCTCTTTCCAGAAGATGAGTATTGCATTCCTCAGTAAGAGAAACCCTGTAAAGGCATGCAATGCTCCAGCCGGGATGGTTGCAGTGCACTCCATGCAGGGCAACCCAAAAGACCACTTAGAAACAGCAACTGGTGCAGAATGTGGCTGCCTGCTTAATTAGGGACACCAACTAGGGAAGGAGCATGTTGGATTGCACCTGGAAGCAAAGTGGCGGTGTTGGATCTCTAAATACCATCGTGGCTTGGGTCTTGATCACCTAAGAGACCACATCAATCCCCATTCGCTATTGTGAGAGTCAAGAGCAGCTGGGGCGTTTTTCCCCAACAGTCCCAAGATCCATAGCTGAACTCTGGACTCTCATTCTCCGACCATTAGTCTGACATAGCCAGAGTTCAGGGAATTTCAGGGCATTTGTGGATGGCGGTAGACCATTAGAACTCGACTGCACAAGATACTAGGAGAGGCACTGTAGGGAACAATCTTCACTGGCGGGGAGATGAATGGAGGTTAATGGGTAACCAGGAATGAACATTTCTGCAGAGAAGGAGCCAATGTACCTTTTCCGATAGTGTTTGAACTCTCTCTCTCGCCTCTCTTTAACGGAGGCACTGTCTCTCTTATCGATATAATCTTCCAACTGATAGACTTCCAGCTTGCTGGCGGTGGCACACTCGCACTGATTCTTTTGACCTAACCTGAAGGGAGGGTGGAGAGGGGGGAGAAAAAACAACAAGACAGGTCAGCTTGTGCAAGGACATGGTGAGAATCTCCCAGCTCTATATGGTGTATAAACCCGTGTTTCAAATGCACAGTGGCAAAGTTCTAATCAGGGCTGGGCTCTATCTCCGCTCTGGATTGGAACCTTCTGCCTGAGAGCTAAGAAAGAACTGGGATCCCCTCCTGCCTTTGCAGGGGAATGCAGCATCATTTGTAAGGAAGTAGGGTTAGACTGTAGGACCTTTGGGCCCGATTCTCAGCGGGTGTAACTCTGCACAGAGCTACTGATGCCAGCTGAGAATCTGGTCATTTATTGCATATGGAGCCCAGAAAGCTGCAGTTCAAGCTAAGGGCCATAAAAACAACAAAAACAAAACAAAAAAAGTCACACACACACAAGCCATCATTCTTAATACCAGAGCCAACTTTTGGGGTAGGGAACCAGTGGCCATGCCGCACCTCTCCTTCCCAGTGTTGAAAGGACAGCCCCATGGCTGAGATACGAGCTTGGACAGGGGGAAGCCACAGGCAGAAGATTAAAAAATAAGGACCAGATCCTTAAGAATAAAGTCTCCATTGGTGGGAAAGAGTGCCATGGTATTTTTAAAGGACACTCAGCAACAAACGCCTCACCATTGGGTGGCTGACTCCACAGCACACTTCTTTCCCCAGGCTCACTTTAGGCATTGGTGGGAAAGAGTGCCATGGTATTTTTATAAGGAAGAAGGGGTTTTCCCAGGCTCACTTTAGGCAAAAATCTCTGTTCCATTTCTGGCGTAGCAGGCTGTTGCCTTCCACCCCAGAAATGGCTGCATTTCACTACTGCTGCATTCATAGGATCTAAAGTGCTTTTCAAGTGCTTTTTCTATGAGAGCCTGGTAAAAATAGTTGCTGGCTGGGCTCAGCCATTTTACAGGACTGGCACTCCTCCATGCTCTATTGGGTAATGCCGGTACATTCAGCAGAATTGTTTCATCAGCGATACTTGGCAACTGTTGGCTTAATCTTTATGGGAGCGCACTCAGTGCTTTGCAGCACAATGGCTGGGTCTGTAAGAAAGCAGCAGTCGAACTGGGCTGGCATGTGGTTATTGAGCAAATTGGTACTTGTATTGGATGTGGCCATCCCGCACTCCAGTTCGTCCCCAGTCATCTTTTATTATGTGTTTTGGCATCATTGGGTCTGTTGTGTGAAAACAAAAATGCATCTGGGCCCCACGGCAGAAAGAGATTACTATTTTGCCAAACAACAAGAGGGAAGAGGAAAGAAAGTCGATTTGCATCCCATTTCTACCTAGCTATTATTGCATCCATTATCAAACAACGACGGCTTTTGCTGGCTCAGTTACTGAACTCTGATGCAGCTCATTATTCCCCTGCCCCCTCCCCCTGTTTTATAGCATACTTCCTGTTCAAAAGAGGTACTCTTCCACACCACCATAGGCATCAAGGAAACTGTATACAAAAGTTCTACAGGTACATCTTCACTACAAAAAAAAGACCTGCGTCTTTGAGGCCCAGAGCCCTGGTTGACAGACTTGGGCTAACGATACAGGGCTAAAAATAACAGTGTAGACATTCCTGCTCAGGCTGGAGTGTGGACAGACCCATCTCACTCGCTGGATTTCAGAGCCTGAATGGGAACAGCTACACAGCTATTTTTAGCCCCTATAGTGCAAGCTTCAATCTGTAGACCCAGGCTGTGAGACTCGCTCCTGCTGGGTTTGGTGGGGGTTTTGTGCAGTGTAGATGCCTAAGTGGTTTAAGTCCCATTAAAAGTCCATGGGATTTAAGCACTTTCGAAAGTTCCTTCCTCTCCCTCCCCCAATTACAGTTCTAATCGTTGTGATTGACTAGATTAGTGGTTTTCAACCTGGGATCAGCAGAATATGTCTACGATTTCCAAAGAGGTCAGCACCTCCATTCAACATTTTTAAGAGTTCGCAAATGAAAAAAGGTTGAAAACCACTGGACTAGATAGATCCAAAGGAAAATGGATTTGATTCATTTTGCCTTGAATCCTCCCCCCCGCCCCCGAACAAAATTTGCAATTTTCTCAGGTTTGTTAGTCATTCAATATTATTTGCAGAATTAATTTTTGCAAATAATTGTGATCGATAGCTTCAGGTAGCTTGTTTGTAACCAGCATATAATGAACATCTAACAATCCAGATGCTTCCATCAGACTCAAAGATCCTCTGAATTTTTATCCCTGGATCAGATTAAAGAGGCACCTAGTGCAAATCATCATAATTCCAAATCTGAAATTAACTGTCTGCAATATTCAGTTTAAAAAATCCTCTGTTTAAACTCTTTCAGTAGAATATTTGTGGGCGGCAAACACCAAAATGGGTAGGAACAGCTGAGTGAATTTAACAATTCCAACAAACATTAGCAAACCTTTTTCTTTGGCAGTATTAGTCCAAATCTAGCTATCCAGAGTACTTGAAGCAGTAAATATTAGCAAGGGAACTTACCAAATTCCGTTGAAGGTAAACATGTATTTGTATTCTTCTGGTGACAGAAGTTTCATGTCAGACGGAGCCTCTGAAATCACTCCCTTGGTCTTATATTTCACTAGCCTCTTCAAGTATACGGAGTACAAAAATATACTGATTATACCCAAGATCACGATAACGAAGAATTTCATACTGCATTAGACAGATGAAAGAAAGATTTCAGTAAACAATGAGGCAGCATTTTGAAACTTTCGTGTCTGTGGCTGTTTCTAAACTCTAATGCATTTCAGCTTGGGTTTTTCACCCTTCTACCCACACTCACCAGATTAGAATCTCTTCTTCCTGTTCAGAAGAGAGAGTTCTCACAAAAAACCACCAAGCCTTGATTACATTTAAGAAAGACTGTACTCATGCTGGGAGGCTGCTTATACCAATTATAGGAAACTTGTATCAGACAGAAACTTATGAGCTTGAGACAATAAGTATTGTATTTTATTGTTGATTTCCCCCCTGAACTTCTTGAGGATGCTAGTAAACCAGCCAGCCCTGTGGTCTTTTAGAGTGTGACTAGTTAAGAATGTACATGTTGACTAGTTGCAATTATTGGCTAAGAATGGATATTAAACACAGATCTTATTAGTTCTCCTAGTGCATCACTGCTGCTACTTTCATTCCCTTACCCACCAAATGCCTTTCCTAGAATCCACACAGAGCTTTCTGTTAACCCATTTGGACTGTGACACAGGGGAAAATGCATTGGACTCCGAATAAGGACACCCTGAATTAGAGGCCACTTCCTCCACGCACCACAGTTCATATTTCTGCAGTTCACACCCTTTTTTATTCCCAAACATTAGATTGAGATGGAGAAGAGGGTGAGAGTACGTCAGTAATTCTTGATTAAATACATTGTAGAGATGCTGTAAATATGTCAAAAAACCCCAAACAACGCTCCCCTCCCCCAACCATTCTAAACCCAGGAAATTCAGAGTAAACACATTTGGATTGCTCTTAAAAGCTTAGCCTTAACACTGAATTTCCTAGGTTTATAGCACTTGGCATTTTGCATAAAATTACAACATCCTTATAACGCATTTAATGCAGAATTACTGATAGGTAGTCAGTCAATGCCATTTTGTTTGGGAATTCTTATTGTTTTCAAGTTAAAAATTTAACGCATGAACACTAAACAGAAACTCAATATTAGCAGGCCATATTTCATATCTTCCATCTATTAGAAATATCCACTTTCAGATTTAAAAATGATTTAGCTTTTATGGCTGCTTCCCCCCAATCCAGACACACTTTAGAATGCCATAAAGCAACCACAGCACACATTCATCCCTACTGCCATGTTTTGTGGGTAGACCTGGTGCAGCAGGTAGTTTTGGGGGAAAAAAAGTTCTAAACACACCCACATGACTTTCAGCAATTTTTCCCCCTAACTGAAGTTTCTGTCAGCAGAGGCCGGTACATTAGATTTTCTTCAGGGAAATTCATGAAAAACTGCCCTCTTTCAAAATGGCTGAGCTACATTGCCAGTACTCTCCTCACAGCTATGCCACTCTGTCTTCACCGTGCTGGTTAACCATAGGTGTACCCCAGTCCTTGAGTCTCTATGAAGCATCCCTCTGTGATACCCAGCCACTGACATGAGCGACTCACATAAATCCCAGACTCTCTGCCTCCAAGGGATCAGTGTATCCCAGTTTACTAGTTTTCCTTTAAATCGCCACTCCTACAAACCACATAGTTTTGTTTTAAAAATTTTATTTCTTAAAGATTTAACTAGAAACAAGAAGGTGGTGGAAACAAATGGTTACAATACAAAACAAAACCATAAAGGAGGAAAGTGTAGACACAGGTTCACTATCTAATAAAATAGACTGTGGCCTCCCTGGAGCCCCACCTAGCAGCCATATCAGCTGCCCATCAGCCACTGGAAGGGGGATTGCAGTCCTTCCATCAGATGGCAGTTTGGTTCCTGATGGGGGTGGAAGATTCTATCCGTAGACCCGCGACCCAGTGCTTCCCTGGGATCTCGACCTGGTCCTTCCCGGCCCACGGCCCCTTCCCTGGAAACCAGGGTGTCATGTCCTCCACTCTAGCCTTCCAGGAAGGAGGCCTCCCTGGGGGCATTTACCTCGGCAAGAAAGATCTCCAGGATAAGGGCTCTCACCCCAGAGCTCCCCCCTCATACTGTAGTCTAGAAGAAGGTTCAGTGAGACCGCACCAGGCCCCCCAACCTAAGGTGGTTGCCTGGTCTCATTGGACCAATCATGTATCCTCCCCAGGTTTCCCTGAACCACATGGTTTGGAGGAGAGGAGAAGGCAGCACTCGCTAAGTGGGGCCCTGGCTTCTACATCAGAGGGTACGAGGCCATGCCGGAGAGCGGCGCAGCTCTTCCTCGCAGCATCCGACCGGATGAAAGCTTCACCGGTCTCCAGCTGCAGCAATTTCCTTGTGAAGAATTTCCTGCATCGTGTTCGGCCACGAGCAGGTGAAGGTGCCGCTTCAGGATGCCACAGCTCACGCAATAGAGCTCAAGCTCTATCCACAGCCTTCCTAGTGGAAATGCTAAAGCAGGGCATCTGCAAAGCAGCTGCCAGGCTGGCGGTATATAGCTTCATGTCCCACCACGCCTCTGTCCAAGGCGTGGGAAGAAGTGGGCTTCAGCAGAGCTGGGCTGCAGGCACCTCACCGCTAACTCCGGCCCACCTCCAAGGTATTGCTTGTTAGTCACCTATAGTGGAATGGACATGAGCAATCACTCGAAGAAGAAAACAAGGTTATTTACCAGTAACTGATGTTCTTCAAGATGTGTTGCTCATGTCCATTCCACAACCCGCCCCCCATCCCCGCCACCAGAGTTGGTGGAAAGAAGGGACTGAGGGGGCGTAGGGCCGGCAGTGCCTCATATACCGCGGCATGTGCACAGGACTCCAGGGGGCACCAGAGCCGGCCCCACGGGATCTGCTAAGGGGAAAAACATTCTGGTAGCCATGCACGGAGGCGTGCACACTCCTATAGTGCAATGGACATGAGCAACACATCTCAAAGAACATCAGTTACTGGAAAGGAACCTATTTTTTTTTTTTAAACCTTCAAGAGGTTTCGATTGTTTGCAGTTGTCTGATGGCTTTCCATTGAAAGTATTGGGATTGAACAAGTCTAAACAATTGAGCCTTGCATGACATCACCAGAGAAGCAGGGCAGGGTGACAACTCCCTCCTGCCTTAATGGGCCATTACTGAGACATATTATCCACAAAGACTAATATTTACTCCAAACCAATAAAACTTTCAATATAAACATTCTTTAAATATTACCTGTATATACATTTCACAATGCCACAAGCCTTAATAAGTTTTGAGCTGTCTGTAAATATCTTACATGTTACTCTTTATGGCTAAATATCCTGTAAGATGTGTTTGGTTTAGTGAGTTTTTCACAGTTTGCACAGCAACTCCTAAGGGTATATTTGCCTATGACCCAGTGATGGGTTCATCTGGTCCTTCACACTTTTGTCTTATTAGACTTGGCATTCAGAAACCCCACGCAAGAGTATTTTCCAAGGGTACTCAAGGAACCGGTTAGAATGCACTCAGTGTCCTCAAACTTTCCTTTTGGGTAGCAATGCAAAGATCTCCTGCATAAATGAATCTTCACCCATCAAGGAATTCTGGTTGGTCATTTGTGTATACAATATGCAGCAAAGGTGAGAGCACTGAATGTGGGGGCAGTCCATTCCTTTGAGTACGGCATCGATTTCTCTGACCATCCATCTCGACACAGAAACATTGATTCTCAAGCAGAAAGATGATGACCTGGACTATCTTGCTACAGTATTTCTTGCAAGTTTCAATAGAAGTACACAACAGTTCTCAGTGTCATAAGCAGCCAAAAAAACAAAAAACAAAAACAAAACAAAACCAAAAACAAATGCACACAGCCTCGGTAATTTTACAGGTTTCAAAGCCATTTTCAGTATTTTGAATCAGGTTTCGAGCTTGGCAACAGCATGAACTTCCTGGGGAGAAACCAGCTTGGTCATCACTAGCTGTCCTTCCACTATTAGCACTATTCTACCCATTATCCTCTGCTCAAATAACTTGCAGGTTGACCAAAGTAAAGATATGGAGCAATAACTCTTTGCAGAGTTAGGGTCTTTATATGGTTGGAGTAGTGCAACCTGGGTATCTGCATTATCTTCAGAAAGAACTGAAAGAGTCAAGGAGCCATGTATGTTCTCTCTTCCCAAAACAGAGTAATAGTTTGTTACATATACCAACTGCCTTTCCACATTTCAGGGTTGTCAGCTCCTCCGTGTGGAGTTGTTTCATTGTAGACTTCGCACTCTCTGAAAAGCGAGCAAAGCTTGTGCTTAACATATTTGTTCTGCACTTTGTGGGTTGGTTTCCTCATTTAGAATGTGTTGGTGTGTGACTTTGCGGGGAGCGTTTACAGCAGTGCACTTTGGTTGTTTGTAAGCCGAACCCTGATGAACAAACAGTGGCCCATGCTTTTGTGCTATTATGGCACAATTTGTTTCAACCTATTCCCTTCAACGATCATGCCCCTACTTTCTGACCTTTATCACAAGCTTTTCCCCAAGCTCCATAGTTTCGTCCCGTTCAAATACAGCTATTATAGAACAATTACATCTTGTAATGTTAAAATGTTTTATTGGAGGAAATGTTTAAGCAAAAGACAATAAAGCAACGGTCAAGGTTTAAAAAACACAGTAATACAGCATCTGGGGATGATATGCAGTGGGGGAGATGGGGGGGGGTGATCGGGGATCGGGGGGTGGTAGCAGCAGGATGAGCTGTGGCAAAGGTAGGGTTGCAGGGGGGTATGCGGGGGGAGGGGGACGCTATCCATTATTTGCTAGAACAAGTGAGTCCATGTGTGGGGGTGGAGGTCTGGGGAGTACAGTGGTGTTCCCTTGTGAGGGGGGGGGGATCCCTGGGGGGTGTTGCTACATCTTGCATAATGTTAGGACTGGTGGGATGGGCTGTAGTGTAAAGGCTTAAAGATTATATATGGGCATGAGGGAACATTTCAACACTGTAAACTGACCCTGCAACTCCTTTCTCTCCAGTGCAGACTTCCCTAAAAGGAGTTATATTAAGCCCCGTCAGTACTGAGCTGTGCTATTCATTGCACAGAAGGAGTGCCTCCACTGCCCCATCTGCCTACAGTGGAGCTGTGACCGTCAGTGCCTAGAGTAGACCAAATGAAAATGCCAAGGTCAGGACAGGCTTCTAAAGGGGTGCAGATCCTCCCAGCACTGGTGGGTAACACTGAAGTTAGACTTCCCAACCAGCCACAAGCCGTGCTGCTGATTCCCAACACTGGTTATCAAGCAGCTAAAAACAAGAAGCTACACAGCCCCCTTATTGCATTTCAGGCTCAGGCTCCCAGTCAGCCACTAGGTCCAGTAAAGTTATTAAAACTCAATGCTCTTTACCGAAAAGGTTCTGATCCCCATCGGGTCAGCCAAATTACCAAATCAATATAAGCTTGGATCTTACCCAAAGTATCATGCTGCCTGCCAATCCTTCAGTAACTAAAACTAAAGATTTCTTATAAAAGGAAAAACAAATGATAGGGGAGATGTTCAATTGGTCAAAGCAATCAGATACATACAAATGACTTTAAAGTCCATACATATCAGATTCTCAGTAGAATTGTGGAGTTTGCAGGTTAGTATGGTCCCTGTGGTGTACATCCAGTATTTGGCTGGGTCTCAGTCCTTTGTTTTACAGCTTCAGTTATAGATAAGTTGATGCAGAGGTAGGAAACAGGAATGAAGACTGAAGACAAAGACAACATGGAATGGAGCAGCTGCCTTTTATGCCCCTTTGCCATGCTGCTTGTGGAAATTTACAGAAACATGGAGTCCAGAGTCACCTGGGCAAGTCTTTTGCTGACTCAAGAGTGTAGCCCTGGCTTCCTTACCTGTGTTCATTGTACATGTGAGTTAATTTAATGGGCCATTAAGGAGGCTTAGTGCTGCTGCCATTCTGATTGGGGTCTCTCCCAGAAACACAGCACAAGTTGAAATACAGATATTTGTATTTGAAGTTACGGACATGTCTGATATGAGACACGTACACAAACAATATCACCACACTTAGCAAATTATAACTTTTCTAACAGTACCTGACATGGCATATCTCATATGAATGATTATAATTTTGAAATATTGATGTCAAATATAATATATGATCCTTTATATACCAGACAGCATCACGGGGCAAAACACAGGTAGGGTGTTTAATAATTTTGTTATCTGCAAATCATGAAAATATTGAAGCCCCAAAGCGAGGTTGCTTAGCATCTGCTAGAAAATAAAATAAAGTCAGTCCATTACAGGGTTTGTCTTCACTGCAGAATTAACTCAAGTCCTGTCTACACACAAGCCCCTGAACTCCAAGGGAGGGTGCTTTTACCTCAAGTTGGCCAACACATTGTATAGATTACAGCTTGTCAGCTGTTAACACAATCGCTCTGTGCTAGTGTGGCCACTCACACATTCCCAGAATACCAGACATTTTGGGAATGGTGTGGACCTGCCCTCACCAGCATGACCTTGGACGCACAAAGCTTGCAAGCTCATGGCTGCATGGAGGTCACCATTTTGAAGAGTGTGCTGCTCCACTCATACAGGCAGGGGTGGAATGGCACGTTCTACAAAACAGCATAGTGATAATGGACAAAATCAAGTCCAGTTTTGTCTCAGTGCCAGCCGGGGGACAAATCACACAAAAAGAGAGCTGTTGGGTTTAAAACCGGAGGAGTGGACTGAATACTCAGTGCTGCTCATGCGGGTCATTTTGCAGTGTAGCACTTTCCCTTGAGCCAGGCTACCTGGAGAGGAATAACTTGAATTAACTCAGCAATGACCATGCTGTAGCCACAATTATCTTTTCATTTGTTTTCCTGTCACACAAACACAGAATAGTGGTACAAGTAGGTTGTAGGAAACTTTTGTTTTAAAAAAGTTCCCATTAGATTTTTTTTTTTAAATACACGTCACGGAAATATTTGTTGGTTTTAGGCATTGTAAAAGGCATTTTCCTTTTTGTTTTACATTCCCTTTTATGATCAGTAAAGTCATATTGTTAAGAACGAAATTCAAAAGCAAACAAGAGCCCTGAAAAAATAAATTACTATTTGTGAGGCACACATCTTCAAGTCACTTAGGATTCTATTCACACAAGACACCAGATATTCATTGAAAAGCCAGAACACACAAGTACAGGGAGATTATAAAAAAAAAAAAAAAAAAAGCCAAAACCTGAATTTTTAAACAAACTAAAAAAAAAAATTAATTCTACCTCACTGTCCCTGTTAAAATGATTACCTTAAGATTTAATTTAGGTAGAATTTCAGAATTTAAACAAAGAAGATGATGAAATAAAATGTAAGACATTCTGAACTAAATCCAAACTAGGGCCTGCTTCTGGAAATATTTAATTGTGAGCATTATGCCTAGCATTGAATGTTTACACTATCAGACCAAGATCTGTTGCATTTTGGGATGGGAGGAAGAAAACGTAAGATTGTGAAGAAAGTGTTACCTGTCTGTGGAATTACTGCACTTGATGGGGAGGAGATTTTCTTAAATATCACCAAAATTAAATATTTCATTAACCTTTTATCTATAGGCTTAGTCTTGAAATTCTTATTCATTAAACTAATTCTTATTCAAATAAATTAGCTCATTGGGGTCAATATGGCTACTCTCCAGACTGAGGGTGATTTGTAAAGTGCCAGGTGAGGTAAGTCTTACAATGCCATACACAAATAAGGGCATACAGCCACCTGCAACAACAATCCAACACAAACGCATTGACGAAGTGGGGAAGGGGACCTTATTATTACTAGGACATGAGAACACCTTACTTTCCAGACAGAAATACACGTGATCAGGGAATACATTTTAAAATACATTACTTCTGCATTTACTCTTCTCTGCCAATGAGGAAGAAAGATATTTAATGTATATATGATTGCAACTTTCCTGAATTTATTGGGTTCCTTTGCATAGAATCACATTTCTCTATTTTCAGTACCCTTTATTCTGAAGAGTTATGGTCACTTTTCTTGTTAAGACAAGGAAGTGGCTGTATTGAAACATTGTCCTGTCTTCTCCCCCCATCTGCATCACTCAGGGTAGCTATGAGATGTGTGTGCTTTCTTAGATGTTTTAAAGATACTTAAATATGACTATAGCATATTAAAAAAGCATCAAGTTTGTTTAATTTACACACCTTTTCTTAAGACTCGTTCTTTGAAGTCAAAATTGAGACAGTTATTTGCTTATCTTGTTTACTCATTAAATGCACAGCAGTTTCCTCCTATAAATTCTCACTTTAGCACCAACTTTATTATTGCAGGTTTTAAAACACCTTCCCCGCAATCTGTCTATATGGAAATGACTGACAATTATTTAAATATTATATCTGAATATATGAGGCTCTGTCACCCTTGTTTAGCTTTTTACACCAAGATAGTATATTTATTTTAAAGGCATCAATAGAAAAATCGGTTTAATTTATAGAGAGATTTTTATCAAAAAGTTAGTCATTGATACACCTACAAGGAGAGGAGAGAGACATGCACTGATTGGGGAGCTGTACAACTTTGCTGACAGTTAAGCAGAAAGCTTTCGCCCCAGAACATTAAAGACTTCGTAGGTCAAAGGCACACCCACCTGAGAGCATAAGAAGCACCTTTAGCAAGGCAGGGAGTGAAGTCACCTGTGTGTTCTGGGTGTTTTAGCAGATCAGGTTAGTTTTTAAGAAGCAAAAGAAAATCCTGTTGGAGTTGGCTTACAAGGACAACTGTTCTGCATCCAAAGGGGTTCCTCTCCCGGGCAAGATCAAAACAACTGAATTCCTGAGCTTCAGTTCCAGGAAAGTTCCAGCCTTCCCTACTAAACACGGCTAAGCTGTGTACTTCCACTACAGCTTCTGCCAAATCCAGTTTAGTCCAGCCCAACAGAAATGAAGCAAGTTTGCATTTTCCACAGCAAAGTCTCCCCCAGAGACTCTGAAATCTGAGTGGAAAGGGCAGAAATTCAAGACAACTCTCTTTCACTTAGTTATTCCACTAAAATAAACAAGCCACAATCGAACCTGCAGTAATGCCTTGGAGTCCACTTGCAGCTGAATGCTTTCTCCCTGGCTACATAAGAAGTCTAGGAATAAGGAGAGATCCATTCCCAGAACATGTTGACTCTAACCAACCAAGCGCTCCTGGATCAGAAGCTCCCCACAGCAACCAGTAGTTGCACTGAACTGAGCTACATAGCAAAAGTAAAAGCACCTACCCCCACCTACCCAGAAACTCCCACACCTAGTACATATGTACCCAATAGCATCTTAGCTCCAGGTTTTCAATATCTACAGCCCCGCCCACACAGGTATAACCAATGCCAGCCCCATACACCTTATACTCAGTATCTACAACCACACCCTGTTAGCAACAAGTCCAATAGCTGCAAACCTACCTGAGAAATGAATGAACCGTCAGCTACATCTTTACCCTGAAGACACTTATAAACAACACCACCTAAAATGAGTTAGGGGAGAATATGCACCTGCTCTATAGACTTTAAAGCAATGGCTTTTTATACTGTGATACAAAACTAGGAACCTGGAACAGCTGCAAAGTAAAATTGTGGGTAAAAAGATATAAAATGTAATTCAATTATGTGCCAGGCTATTAAATTCAGGATAATAATAAACCTCACAACATCTAAGCCAAAAGGAGAAGCCTTGTTTGTTTCAGTATAAGCAATGACAACCAAGCAACACTACTGGGAAATGTCCCAAGTTCTGAGATTTTCAGCCACACCACTCAAAAGATAAGCAACTCCTCTGTGAGGATGGTTCAGCTGTTCCATTACAAAATTCTCTCCATTAGAACAAGGCCTGCTAGAAATGTACTGCAAACTACGGGTCAGCTTAGAAATGACAAATATTGATCTTATTAAAAAAAGCTGCAAACCAACCAAAATAAAATTTTATTTTGGAAATGTAGAAAAAGAACACATACTGAACTGTGTAGATATAGGCCTCGTCATAAATGCATCCCGGACCATCCCAGTGCCAGAAAGAAACCACTGGATAAATTTGATTCATCAGCAAAATAACCTGTTAAATTATTTTTAACAGTATAATACAGCTCATCCTGCTATATAGGAGCAAAGTCTGTGGTCCAATTTTAGCTAATAATTGCTCTGGCTTGGCTCGAATCTTAGTTGTCAGCACAACCACTAGGAACCCAGCCTATACAGGGAGCGAAAGACAGGGATGGATCACTCCATTTGCCCTGTTCCGTACACTCCCCCTGAGGCTCTGATCCTGGCCACTGTTGGAAACAGGATACTGGGCTAGGTGGACTATTGGTCTGACCCAGTATGGCAGTTCTTATGCTGCCACATTGTCACTGAAGGGTGTAACTGGAAAACCAGAGCTCCCACAGCTAGAGTCAGGCAAAGGTTGAGCAAGAGGCTCCCCTCCCCTCCTGGCTTAGTTCTGCCCATTCCTTTTTTCATTAATTGTCCTCGGCATTTAACTGTGTCCTGGGTCCCTAAAGAGGGAGGGGCCTTTAGCACTTCCCAGGTTACAAATAGTACAGGGAGTTGCAGAACTCCCACTCTCCTGCAGGGCCCAGACTTTTAACTGATTATATCTAAGTTCAGAAATTACATCCCCTAATTGCTACAATACTACAAAAATATCAATTTTCATGAGGATTATAATCTACTTGATGTATGTAGTTAACAAGAAGCATAGAACACCAGCTTCTGAGACCCACACAGTGATCACCTACATACACAAACAGAGTTATTAGTGGCAAAAGAGTTAATAGCATTGTGGCATTTGTCTTCCGTGGTTTCCAAACATGCATTCTGTGGCTGGAGGGTATTTATATTTCATTTCAACTTTAAAAAAAAAAAAAACAGGCTTCCAATTTTACTGGGGTTTTTTTGTTTGTTTTTTCCTGGTCATCTTTTACCACCCACAAAACAAAGACCGTGATCTCTTTTCCCCTGACGCCTTGCTATAGATGCTTCAAGATCTTCCAGCATTCACAGGTTGTTAATCTGAAACACAAAGCAGAACAACCTTCCCCCTCCCTATCTGGGAGGTAGCACTAACTTTAATTAACTTTCACTCTCAGATCCAGCCAGGCCTCCTCAGTTCCTTTTCTCCCTTCCCTTTTTCCCTTGGAGGAGACTTGAACTTTTTAAACTGTGCTTTGAGCACCCCAGCCACATGGGGCTTAGCAAATTCATCACAAGCCCTGGCTGATTTGCTTAGGGCTTACTGAAATTTTCAGGGGCTTCCAGGGGATCACAGGAGGCATTTTTCATAGGACTCTATTAGCAAAATTAACTGGCACTTTTACTTCCGCCAATACATCTATTTTTAGGACCCCTTTTCCTTCCAACTTTATTGAACTTGATTGCCCTTTATTTTACCTCCTTTCTACCTGATAGAGGATGTTTTTGTAAATACAGTTACAGTGCTCCTTGATTCTTTTCTGCTTCATGAAACACCTCACCTTTTTTTTTTAAACCCAATACCATACACAACAATGTTAGTAACAAGACAAACAACATAAAACACAATTTTTGTTGCAAGGGGCGCTATGGCTTTGTTCTTTAGCTGTTTTGTTGGCGCCAACTTTTCCTGCAGTTCTGAAAAATGGGGGGGAGCGGGGGAGAGATTATTGCTTAAAATGCCCCTTTATTTTACAAATTTCCTTTCTGATTGCAGACAAAACAGAGGAATTACCCTCATATTTTCCAGTGATTTTGTTCTATAGGTAGGCCAGGTTTGTAATGGCTTCTACCTTTTAAGGTTTTAAGGTGAATCTTCCTTTTTTTTTTTTTTTTTTTTTTTAATTTATGAAATTTATGAGGTGGTGTACCTCAGTTTCCCTTATTATACAGCAGGCCAGGTTTGTAATGTTTTCTCTGCTGTGCCAAGTTTTAAGATTATCTACAGGTAATAGCTGAGAAGTATCATTACCATAAGGCTTTTTAACATGAGGTGTATTTTCAGTTACTTTTCCCCCCCAAAAAACTGCACACATTACACATTGTTATAGGGTTACTCATTACACTTCTTTCAAGGTTTAATAACAACAATAACATTAGCATCAAATTTAGTACAAGTATTACAAGTGAGTGTTTGTAAGTATCTTGTTTTACCATGCCTTTTATTTAGACAATTTATCTCTAAGGCCAGTATGTTCAATATCCTTTTGGAATCTTTGCATAGGCTTTAATTTAATTACATCCTTGGAGTTCTGGTGGGGTAAATTTGTAAGGGACTCATTAGGACGGACTTGTTTCTTACCTTTCTTTTGTGTGCATTATCTGCTGCAGCCCCTTTGTACTACTATCTCTGGGCAGTTCTCTTCTTTCCATATCAGCTATGTAATTTGCATCAACAGACACCACTGATTGTCAGTTTTTGTTTGTTCTTAAAGCGCACAGTGATCTGAAAAAGAAAACACAACCTTTCCTGGATCCTTTTTGAACCCTTAGGATTTTAATTAAGTAGCAAGTTTGGTTTACATTTCTTTTAACCCTTCTACAATATATGCTGCATATGTCATAGAAAAATGCACATTTCTTTCATAGTTTAACTTCTCTATAACATTATATTAACCATATCAATTTTACATAAGGTGTCACTTTGTTTTGTGCTTAGAGTTTTCATGTACCCTTACCAAAGTGACACTGTGATTACTCAGAGTCACCTTAAGGAACATTGGTTTGCATCTTACCCCTGATGTTGCTCCAAGGAGACACTTTCCTTTTAATTTCTTATTATTTTACTGCAGCTCTGATCTGCTATTTTGTTACCAAAAATAAAAAGAATCCAGAATTTTATTTTTCCCCCCATTTTCCTGTTTTTGGCTACTCCTCCACAGCCATGGCCATATTCTTTGGTCCTTATTTAAAAAGATATTAAACCTTTAACGCATTGAGGTACCTCTCAAGGGTTAAATGCTGAATAACAAAGCCAAACAGCACTAATTTACCAGTGTCTAACAAAAAGGTGTTTCATTCAAAGTGTATTCAAAGTTCCTTCCGTCAAAATCTCAGAAAAACAGAAGTGCAAGTGGGGGGGGGGGGGGGAGGGAGTGAGAGAGAGAGAGAAGCAGTAGCAGAGGAAGAAGGAAAGCCTAAACCAAGAAAAGTATAGACAGTAACAACAAATCTGGAAATGGGGCTTCATGGGCCAGAGCATCTGAACCCACACCCCAGCCCCTATCCTGGCTTAAATGACAGTGGCTCTGGTGTCCAGAGGCTGTGCCCAAACCTTTGCAAAACCTGCTTAAAGGGTGTAAGTTCCTGTACAAAAGGCAGCGCTTCTTGCTTTTCCTTGGGGATATTTCTAGGTTGTGTTTTCTTAAACATTTTCCCCAATAAAACACGAACAACTATTAACAATGACACTAAAACTTTATATATAACAACTCCTGAAAGAGCAACAACAAATTCCTATGTCTTTCAGAGTTTGTCTGGTTAACTGAGAAAACAAACTAACAAGCACACAAGAACAAACACACGTTCAGATCTTCCTCTGTATTGCCAAGCTTACTAAAGGTGGCGGTGTGCACACCAGTTTTTACACTAATCGTGGAATACTGCTATGCTCCCCCTTTCGCAATTCTCCACCAAAATGTTATACTTGTAAAAACAACGAGAGTTCTGGGGCCCTTTAAAGACTAACAAAGCTAAAATTAAATTGCTAGTCTTTAAAGCACCACAGAACTCTTGTTGTTTTTGCTGTATACAGACTAACACGGCTACCCCTCTGGAACTCTTATACTTGTAAAAGAAAAGACTAGCAGGATCTTATTCAGGGGGACAAGGCAATATGCCACGTTTATTCTACATGTAATATCAAAAAGCAGTCATATTCACACACACATTCATCAAGTTCTGCAAGCTGGTGTGATATAATTACCAGTCTTTTTATGCATTGCTCGAACCAGCCTAGTGACCAAGTAGGCTGGGCAGAGGAGGGAGCCAGCCAGGCCTCTGTCAAACGTGAGAGTTCCTTGTTCTTGCGGGTAGGCCAGTAGTTGGGGGTATGTGTGTGACATTCCCCAGGGGACAATGCAGACTGTTGAACAGCCTTGTCCACTCAGTTCTCTAGCCTTGGGTGCATTTTACACTGCTCTGCTGTGACTCCTGGTCTGCCCACACATAGCCTCCAGCATGTCAATTACTGTAGGAGTGTATAACTCCTATATCTGTAACTAGCCACCTGTGATTCCCACTCCAAGACTTCCCCTCAGAAATGTGCATCTTGTACTGCCCAGCACCCTCCTGGACAACACAAGCTCAAATAAAGGCTGTCATTTCATTAATAGAAAATGATAGGCACAAATCTTGTTATCCCAAACAAGGTTTCCCAAACACTTCAATCCAAACACACAGGTTTAGATAAAACGAGTTTATTAACTACAGAAAGATTGTAAGTGTTTACAAGTAATAAGATGTAATCAATTATGACTTTTATAAGTAAATAAAAGGTAACACATGTCGAATACCTAATTTAACAAGCTAAGTGAATTAAAAGCAAAGAGTCTGTCTTACCACATGCTGTAGCAGTCTTACCGGCTGAACTCCTTTCAAACAGGAGGCAATGATGCTTCCTTTGCCCTTTAAGTGGTGTTGTAAACCCAAAGCTTGATTCTGTTATATTGATTCTATGTGAAAAATCCTAATTCTTTTGGTACATGACAAATCACCACAGCAGCCTCTGTGAGGCTTTGCATTTTGCGTATGTAGGGGGATCAGTTCACGGTTGATAAGTTTGTATGAAACTGCCCTCTGTTTATCTATAACTAACATCTGTTCAGCAGTTATCCAGTTTGTAAACTTACCAAAGATCATTCTGTGAAACTGTTGCTCTTGTTGAAGTTCATATGTTTTAAGATCACTGCTTAAAGTAACATTAGCAAATGTTCTGAAACAGGAAGATTCAATGTTAAATGAGGAAGTTTTGTAATAACAGTGAATGTTTTAGATAAAAAGCAATGTTATTGTTTCTGAAGGACACTTATGTCTTCCAGTTACAAGTTTTAAGTAAATGTTAAGAGATTAGGGTGTGAATAGATGAATGAGTGGTGTGTGTGTGTGAGAGAGTGAGTGTGAGTGTGAGTGACGGGAAAAGGCACCAGTCTCAGATGTTCAAGGGAGTGAAGATAACCTACCCTAATGACCCAGGAATCCACCTCGAAGGACGAAAACAAGATGAACTATGAAAAATAACAACAGTGGTCATGCTTGCAAAACATGGGTGATTGATAATCACCCCAGGATGCAGATGCAGCATGACGAAGCAGAACCCATAGAGTGGCATAAGAGCTTACCCCTATAAAAAGGGGATGAAAAGATGAGGACTTTGGGCTGGGTTCTACAATCATCCTCCAGGAACATCGGTTTGCACCGGCAGACCCCCTGCTCCCTCCCTCGTGTCTTAGCCACCTGGCCAGTGGCCACTAACACGAGCAACAGAGGATGGTAACTATACTTCATCTTTGTAGAACCTTTTGTGTGAGTGTGTGCAGGCAATTGCTTTTTGAGATCTTTGTATTCACAATAAACGTGGCGCATTGCCTTGTCCCCCTGAATAAGATCCTGCTGTTTACTTTATAAGTATAAACATTGTCAATGCCATGAGTAGAAATGAAGGGCGAGTTCATTTGGGGGCATCTGTTCCCCATTTTTGTATCTTTTCCTCCTCTTTGTGAATCATCTCCAGCTGTGGTTCAGGAGACTGAAAGGCTGTGGGACAAGAACCCCCAGCTGTTTCTTTGCCAAGATGTAAAATTCTTGCTCATGTTATCAAATAACAAATATCACAGGATCTTTTTCAGGGGATAAGGCAACAAGCCACGACTATTGTGAATACAGAAATTTGGTAAATAGTATCAATAATGCAAATACCAAGGAAACAGGATCAACACGGTAACAATATCAATATTGTGCTTTACAAATACAGAGATTCTTGCTAATAAAGTATACATCATTGACACATGTTTCAATTGGCACTTACACACACACACACACACACACACACAAAAAGGGGTTTCACAGATGTTATAGTTACCAGCCTCTTGGTGCTCGTGGTAGTCACTGGCCAGGTGACTGTAGCACAAGGATGCGGAACAAGGTTCTGCTGATGCGCATTGGTACTCCTGGGTGAGGTGGTGATGTAGACCTGAACCTCCAGCCTTCATCTTTCTGTCCCATTTTTAGAAAAAAGACCCCATGTATGTCTATGGGTTTTTGCTCTGTCATGTTGCATCTGCATTTGGTGTGATCCTTAATCACGCACATTGTTGTGAGCCTGATTACATTTTGTTCTTTGAAGTGGGCTGACTCCAAAGTTATCAGGGTGGACTCCTCTTCGGCCAGTTGAGTGGTAAAAGTTATTATCTTCGCTCCTTTCTTCTTCCCTCAAACGTTTTAGGTGAGGCTGTTGTTTTCTTCATCGTGTTTCAACATCCCTTACTGAGACCAATTGTTCAATCACTCTCCCTGTCTATGCACACCTCAATTGCTCAGCCATTCCCACTTCAAATCACTCAGTGCCAACTCCTTGTTGAAGAATTCACATTTTTTAAAGCAAACATTATTTCATTTTTGCCAGTATCTTTCACAATTAGGTAGGTATATTACATTTCACAGTGTGGCTTCTTATACTTAAAATAGGGTTTTTACAAATATATTGAAAGTGAGTAAAATTAACAGCTAAAATGGTCAGTGGAGTGGTTTACAAACAATCTTAAACCAAACAGAATTATACAAAGTACAGACAGACTTGATTTATTATGCAGTAAATGGATATTTTAAAAAGACTGTAGTGAACATTTCACAGGGTAGAACAATAAGAGTCAGTTGAGGTTTTAGCTTTTGATTAAAGTTACAATGTGTCAGGCTGAAGTGCCTCTTGGTAGGAAGTGTGTGTGTGTGTGGGGGGGGGGGGAGTATTTGTGGCTCTCTCTCATGTATTTCATGAAAACAGGATTGGGCTAACACACCCTTTTTCCTGCCAAAGAATGGCCACTTAACCAGGTGGTAGTCCGTTTGATTTTCTTGACACCTGGCTGAGGCATCAATTTGTCTTTGAGGAACTGGTATCTGCCTGGTTTTCTAAACTTGGAGCATGTCTCAGAGATGTTATACAGTAGAATCTTATCACTTTACACAGTGTTGCCACTCATATTTTAACAGGACAATAATGATCAGCAAATTACAAGTTTTCAAATGATACCCCCCCAAGGCATACTTTGTACAAAATTCATTACCGTTTTGTAAAAAGGGAGGACACAGGGATACAGGCTGTAACAATGCATATACTGCAAAGAAAAACCCATGGCAACGAGTCACAGTATTCAGGTCAACTGACTCAAGTTCATAGGGCTTAGGCTGACAGGCTAAAAATAGCAGTGTTCCTGCTTGGCCTGGAGCCCAGGCTCTGAGATCCTCCCCCCCACCCCAGGTTTCAGAGACCAGGCTCTAGCCCAAATGGGAATGGCTCCACTGCTATTTTTAGCCCTGCAAGTCAATTGACCCAGGTTCTGAAACTCAGTGCCGTGGATTTTTCTTTGCAGTGTAGACATACCCGGAGAGACCAATCAAAAATGATGGCCTTCTGCTAGGTGTACCCCACTCTGGCATGAGCACATAGTCTTCAGAGTAGATTGTCCTTATCAGGACCAGACAAGTATTTTCCCCCTCACCCCAGGGGTGTCTCAAACCATCATGGGGGTTCCCATGCAAAAAGTGAAGGTTACAATCAAAGTTCACGAAGCAAAGTGAAGACTACAGTTTCACCATGTATCTTCAATCTGCCACAGCTTGTTTGCTGACATTTGCTCTGTTGTTTGAAATGATTTTCTAGCACCACAGCAACGATGTAATTGTGTAGGGAAGGTGCAGGAAAGGGAAATAAGGAAAGTCACTTTTCTGCAGCGTCAGTGCAGCCACACATTACAGCAACATGAGGGGTTCTCTCATTGCTATAACTAATCCACCTCCTCAAGAGGCGGTAGATAGATTGATGGAAGAATTCTTCCCTTGACCTAGTGCTTTCTACACTGGGGATTGGGTTGCCTTAACTATGTCACTCGGGAGTTGATTTTCAGTGAAGTAGCTGGATTGACAACTTTTGAATGTAAACCTGGCCTCAGTAACTCAAGCTCTAAGGAAAGATGGCGAATGCTTGGTATTTACTTCGCTCTTTATATCTTCAAAGTCCCATGCAAACACTTTATGAGCCTGGGTTTCTAATCTTGGGGACACAAGGGATCTCAAGGGTAAATTTTTGTAATTTAAAAGTCACTGTTAGAAATGACTAGAGACATACAGTACCTACAGGGACAAATAATCCTCCCTTCAGAACACAGATCTAATAAAACACCCAAAAGTAAACAAGAGGTATATCTACATTGCATTTAAAAGATCCGCATCAGCTGACTCAGGCTATGCGGGGCTGTAAAACTGCAGTGTAGATGTTCAGAATCAGGCTGCAGCCTGGCACTCTGAAACCCTGCATGGGAGGCGTAGGTCTCAGGGACTGGGCTCCAGCTCAACTCTGAATGTCTACACGGACATTTTTAGCCCTGTAGCCTGAGCCCTGTGAGCCATAGTTAGGGTGACCAGATGTCCTGATTTTATAGGGACAGTCCCCATGTTCAGGGCGTTGTCTTACATAGGTGCCTATTACCCCACATGGCCTTTCCAGATTTTTCACACTTGCCATCTAGTCTCCCTAGCCCGAGTCAGCTGACCTGGGCTCTGAGACTCAGTGTTGCAGGCTTTCTGTTGCCGTATAGTATAGACATCCCCTATGAGTCTTAGCTGCATCTTGATACCAAAGAAATTATGGCAGGTGCAAATAATTAGGCGAATTCAGAAAAATACCTCTAGTTTCAGGGGGGAGGAGGGCTCTGCCTTTTTAAAAATGTATTTTATCCCAGTATAACTGAGCTCAAGTTCTACCCCCTCAATGCTGAACCTTCCCTTCTTGGGGATTTCTAAAGATAATACATTAGAAGCATTAGATCAGACAAGTGATTTACCTTTGGCATAATCCAGCAGCTGGTGCACATCCGTGGACTATCATGGAAATCCAGAGTCGATGCTCAACCTCT
>NW_027132315.1:0-38003 GCF_026122565.2 Emydura macquarii macquarii | reverse complement strand
TAAACCTGGAGAGCTAAGCAGTCACTCAGAAGGCTGTATAAAGGAATGGCTTTCTTCAGGGGCCCTGCCAGGGAGTCAGTGGCCTCTGGTCCAATCGGTAGCGCCTCCCATGGAGTCAGATGTTGATGGAGTGCGCCCCTTTATCCAAGTGGTAACTTTTTATACCCTTCCATAAACAATTTTTACCTAATTACCTCTCTACTCATTATCATATATGCTATTTACCTACACTGGGTTTTCACTCTTGACTACATTCCATTTTCACCATGATAATTGGTGACGTCAAAACAAGATCTGGTGATAGGAGGGGCAGTGTAAAAATATGCCCCTTAGCAATAAAACAGTGTATCCCCAGATGCTCAAGGATAACTTGCTGTTCCCATCACCGCTATCTATGTGCAGCTGCAAGCATACATGTTGTGTATTTTGTCTTGTTATGTGCCATGGCATGCAGAAACTGAGACATCTGCAAGGTTACTCAGTAGTCCTGTTCATCTCTGCCAACCGGAAGATGTCATGCTACCGGGGTCAGAACAGCCAAGCAAGCAACGGACACTATGCGAGGGGTGTAGGACGGTGGTCAGGCAACTCAAATTGCACTGGGCCTCCAACATTCCCCTGCTTAGTAGGCCACCACGATGACTCCTTGATACACACCTCCGACTATGACTCAAGGCACTCAAGCCGAGGTCCAAGCGATTAGGGTCTTCTCGTTGGCAGGGTATATCGCAGTGCACCGCCTCACTCGTATGCGGAGGTCTTTTAGTCCCTTGAGTTGTTTTAGGGATCTTTTAGTCCACCAAAAAAGTCCCACTGCAGCCATTATAGAAACTATCTACAACACATACGAACACAATGGGATGCAATGCTAGATTTAAAATCCTAGTGGCAGTGGGGGACCCACCAACTGTGCTCTGTGGCAACTTTTGCAGCATCTAGGACTTCTTTAGTCCCATCATGTTTGACTATTGAATTTACGGTCTTCAATTGTTCCTGAATGTGTGTAAGCAGGAATAACATGTTTGAGTGTGTTATCATGTGTTGTACCAGATCAGTATTGACTCCACTATCACGGGTTGAACGTACTCTACAACATTAATATCTGCTACTAATAACTGAAATGTATTTTTTGGTATTTCATGAACTATATCACACAATTCCAATACAGCAACATTGCAATAACATTTGTTTTGGCAGGATTAACATCTTTTTTATAAATTCCGTTAATCACAACTTGGGTACATTGCGTGCATACACAAACACAACCTTGTCCAATGTACACAATGGTCAAATTAATGCTATTATTGGGTAACAAAACATATTGACCATTCCATACATCCAATTCATCTTTCTTACAAGGTTATGGAAATTGTTTCAGTGGTTCTTCACAAATATATCCCAATTCTGATCCCAAAATGGATTCACCTGTGCAGTTTTGTAAACTAATCAATCACATTTCATTTCCTTCTTTCAATCCCCATGTCAGGTGTTCAGTAGGTCATAACACTCCAGTTTTCATTGAGGCCTAGGGGGACTACTCTGCGAACATCAGATATTGTCATTTCATATGCTGTAATCACTTAAGCCTGGGAATCTACTGTGAAATTTAACATCTTCCACCAATGGCTTAAGGCACTTTCTTGGGTGGTGGCATCATCCCAAATCAATTTCTTTATTTCATCAGGCAGGACTCCACTAAGTCCTTGTCGGATGATACCTTGGCCTATTCCTTGAGCCCAAAGCTGTGCTTGTATGCAACCTAAAGCTTTGGAGGTAACATTTATCATGATTTTTGTGAGGTTCAATAGGCTCAGGTGTGCTTTTTCACTGTTCATTTCCCAGGGTACCAATATATCTCCAAGTAACTTTTCTCCATATCCCAAGGCTGACTGGGTGTGTACTATGGGATCTGATAGGGCTGCAAGGCTTCTGCCTAGAATGCTTAACTTATTTCTCAAAACTTCTTCATTAATTGCATTCAGCACTCCTGCTGATGCTCCTGTTCCTCTCAAAATATCTGCTCCAATGTCTCGCTTGTGACGTACGTGTGTGTTAGCGCTGTGTGTTACCCAGGTGTCCATCCAGTGCAGCCATTCTCGTATTAGGGGTGTTACAAACGGTGCGCAATGAGGATGTAGGCGGGAAATGTTAATATTTTGCATGTGTACTTTCACAAGGTGTACCTTTGGGGTCTCCAGCATTTGGCGTTTATAATTTTCTTTTAACACCAGATCCTCAACATCTGGGCTTGGAAGCACAATGTACAGCTGCACTCAGATAGGTGAAGAGCTCCAAAGGGGTAGCTGTGTTAGTCTGTATACAGAAAAAACAACGAGAGTCCTGTAGCACCTTAAAGACTAACAAATTTCTGTGGGCATAGGCTTTCGTGGGCTGAAACCCACTTCGTCAGATGTATGAAATGGAAATCACAGACAGGAGGTATACATACACATCCAAGGGTAAGAAACATAACAATGGGGAGGGCAAGTGCTAATAAAGTCAATTCAGTTAAGGTAGATGAGGCCTATTCACAACTGTTGATTAGAAGGGAGAATGTGTGAACAGTGACAATTACTTTTTGTAATGAAATAACCATTCCAAGTCCCTATTCAGACCCAGTCTGATGCAGTTTCATGCATCTGGCAAAGTAGGTTGCAGTCCATGAAAGCTTATGCCCACTGAAATTTGTTAGTCTTTGAGGTGCTACACGATTCTCGTTGTTTTTACTCAGATAGGTGTCATTAAAACCCATTGTGGATAATATACCTTCAGCTCAGTAACAGATGGCTTTGCATCAGCTCAGAAGCTTGTCTTTCTAACCAACAGAAGTTGGTTCAATGAAACAGTGGATGATCTCAACTTTTCCATACTGTACCCCTTTCAGGCATCTGATTCGTCTTGCGTATCCCCAAGTTTCACCTTACATAAAAACTACTTGCTTACAAAATCAGATATAAAAATATAAAAGTATATATATAAAAATAGGTGGTGTACAGTGTTCTGAGGGTTCTTGTTTATAATAAAAACAAACATTTATGAGAATTGCTCCATTTCCCTAAAAATAAAGGCAATGGCCCAGATTCTCAGCTAGAGTTATGCAATCTGCTTTAAAACACGTTCAATTACAGTAACTTGTAATGCTTTCCTACCTTCCAGAAGCCTTGAGTTCTGTTCATTCCAGAACCCTAAGTCAGCAAAGGATGGAAGAATACCGAGTTTCCCTAATCCATAACAAAGTGAATCCTGGGTAGGTTTGTTTTGTAATCATGCACCTATGGTACATCTTGTTTACAGCACCCTAGAAACACAAGAGTTTACATCATGGGACAATTAGGATATTAAAACTACTATAATGTCTTAATGTGGACAAAAATCTGCACTGTTCAGCTTTCTTTCAGATAAGAATCCACAGCATGCAATATGCTGGCTCAAGCGTTGCCTATTAGCCTTTAAATCTTCTCACTGCTAGAAGCCCAAATCTAGATCAGCTGCTAAAAGTATGTCTGCACTGCAATGAAAACCCGCGACTGGCCCGTGCCAGCTGACTTGGGCTCCCGGGGTTTGGCCTAAAGGGCTGTTTATTTCCAGTGTCGACATTCGGGCGTGGGCTGGGGGCGAGTCTCTAGGACCCTGTGAGGTGTGAGGTTCCCAGCCCAAATCAGAACCTCTACACCACATTTAAGCATTCCTTCGCCCAAGCGAGGATTTTTCATTGCAATGTACATATATCCTTTGAGTCAGAACGTACCTTCTGCTTTTCAGAGCCCGATATCCTAATCTGAATTCCTTTGAAAGGATAAACAAGGTAACTGGCTTCACATGACCTTCACAGTACACTTTATAACTCAAAAGAAAGCAAATTAAGAAACAGCGTACTAGTCCCTATGAAATGTCACTTCACACAACTACATTTGATGCCATACTTTTTCTTTTCTGTTTTCAGTCTTTTGAAATTCTATTCAAATAAGAAGCTAGAAAACACTTTTTTCCCACTGGAGAGAATGGTAGAAAGCTCTGTGCAGAATCCTTGCTTAGGAAAAAGGGACCCTATTTATGAATTTCTGTTGAATAATTTACCATCCAATTTCTTCCTGACATCACTACACAGGCCAAATAGTTATAAAGCGATTGGAGATACAGAGCTAAAGGACCCAGGCTTTAAAAGGATAGATTGGAATGAGCAGTCAGTGTGACTGAAAAGGCTTGTTACTTTTAACTGAAAGCTTCCTGGACACGTACACAAAGTGTGTCTGAAATGTAACAATGCACCATGTAATTCAGAGTTCCTGACCAACCAAAGAGAACTCTGGTGCATTTGTGTTCGAGCTTCCAAAAAGGGGATTGATCCAGGAACGAATGATGTCCAGGGTAAGAACACTGTTGATAAGGGAGAAGTCTCCCAGATGTCAAAGGTTATTAAGGTTATTCAAAGTGAAAAATTCCAGCCAAAGGATATTTTGTGTACAAGTGGAAAAGTCTGCTGAAGTTCCTTTGGTCTTTTTTGACATATACTAAATGAGGAGAAAACGATGTATTGCTTTGAGAAAATATTCTGTTCAAGATCAGTACTCAAATAAGAAATAAAAGCTTAATTTTAAAACTTCAGCTTGTGCATCACCCTAATGAGGGATGCACGCTATGCTAAGATTTGAAAATATTACATGCTATGTAAATGGAGATGTGGTGCTTCCATTTCCCTTAGGAAAATCCACATGTATTCACAGAAGAATCTAGGGGTTAAAAGTCTCTGTATCTGCTAGACAAGGTGGGTGAGGTAATATATTTCACTGGACCAACTTCTTATGGTGAGAGAGACAACCTTTCACGCCTATGCTGCTCTGTGTAAGTACAGTAGCATAGATCTGTTGTGGGGGCCTCATTGCAGGCTTGCCTCTGGATGATCCAGCAGTCAATGGTACCGGTACCGAGCCAAGGTGTGGAGACTTCTCTTCCCGAGGTGTCGGTGGCACAGGAATTGCCAGGAGGTCCTTCACTGGTCCATAAGGTGCTGGGGGCCCTTGCTGCTCCCAGGAGTCAGCGGCGGATCTGGAGTTGGACTCGGGACTCACAAGGGTGAGGCTGATGCCGACACAAGCCCTGCAGGGTCGAGCAGCATGGTACGGGTCTCGTCTGGTCACCTGAGCTCTTCTTGTCCCTCCTTGGGACCGGTGAGTGCCCCCTTTTGTGCGTCGTCTTGGTTTTCTTCTTCAGCACCGGGAATGGTGACCAGTGCTGGGAAAGTCAGCACAGGAAGGCACTCTGCACCAATGCTAATATAGTTCCAGAGGGGTAGCCACGTTAGTCTGTAACAGCAAAAACAATGAGAATTCTGTGGCACTTTAAAGACTAACAAATTTAATATTTGCAGGTATAAGCTTTCGAGAGACTTCAGCTGTCTTCTTTAGATGCAGTAATACAGAAGATAGGTAATACAGAGGCATCTTATAGATAAACCAGGTGCATTGAGAACAATGGGGGAGGTGGAGTCCGGTACTTAAGACCTAATGACGACCATTGAGTAAGAGGTGAGAATGGGTGAGCAAAGTAATTTACCTTCGGTAGTCAGATAGCCACTCCAAGTCTCTGTCTAAACCCAGTTTGAATGTGTCAAGTTTGCAGATCATTTCTAACACAGCAGTTTCTCTTTGAAGTCTGTTTTTGGAGGTTTTTTTTAGAAGTACATCAACTTTCAGGTCAGAGACAGAATGCCCTGGGGAATTAAAGTGTTCTCCCACTGGTTTATGGATGTTATTATTTTTTATGTCTGATTTGTGTCCATTTATCCTTGTGCGTAGTGATAGTCCAGTTTGGCCAATGTACATGGCAGAGGGGCATTGCTGGCACATGATGGCATATATAACATTAGTGGATATGCAGGTGAATGAGCCCCTTATGGTATGATTGATGTGGTTAGGACCAGTGATGATGTCATTAGAGACGATGTGTGGGCAGAGCTGACAACGGGGTTTGTTGCAGGGATAGGTTCCTGGGTAGGATCTTTTGTAGGGTTGCTGGTAGGTATTTGCTTCAGGTTGGGGGGCTGTCTGTAAGCCAGGATGGGTCTGCTGCCCACTGCCTGAGTGAGAGATGGATCATCTGCTAGGATAGGTTGTAGATCTTTAACGATGTGTTGGAGAACTTTTAGCTGGGGACTGTAGGTGATGGCCAGTGGGGTTCTTTTGTTTTCTTTGTTGGGTCTGTCCTGTAGTAGGTGACTTCTGGGTACCCATCTGGCTCTGTCAATTTGTTTCTTTACTTATCCAGGTGGGTATTGTAGTGTTAGGAATGTTTCATAGAGATCCTGTAGGTGTTTGTCTCTGTCTAAGGGATCAGAACAAATCCGGTTGTATCTTAAGGCTTGGCTGTAGACAATGGATCGTGTAATGTGTCCAGGGTGGAAGCTGGAGGCATGAAGATATACATTGTGGTCAGTTGGTTTTCGGTATAGGGTGGTATTAATGTGCCCATCCTTTATTTTTATTGTAGTGTCCAGTGTATTGTAGTGGATTTCTTGTGTGAATTGGTCCAGACTGAGGTAGATAGTGGGATGGAAATTATTAAAATCCCAGTGAAAATCTTCAAGGGACTCTTTCCCATGGGTCCAGATGATGAAAATGTCATCAATGTAGCGTAAGTAAAGCAGAGGTGTTAGGGGACGAGTTTTGAGGAAGCGTTGTTCGAGGTCAGCCATAAAAACGTTGGCATATTGTGGGGCCATGCGGATGCCCATAACTGTGCCACTGACTTGGAGGTATAGATTGGTCCCAGATCTGAAGTAGTTGTGGGTCAGGACAAAGTCACAAAGTTCAGCTGTGAGGTGCCAAGTCCAGCCGGCTCAGCTCTGAGGAAGGTCTAAGTGCTGACTCCATTAAGAGTGCTCCCGGTCTGGTCTCCTCCTCTTCTTTAGTGCAAAGCCTGAACCCTTTACAGATCCTGCCCTTGTCTCACACGTGTCTCTCTCTCAAGCACTTTAGGCAGCTCTGCTGAGGGTCATTGAACGACATAGGCTTCTTACACAAAACACACAGCTTGAAACTGTGGACTGGGACATGCCCCATCACAGGCTGCATCATCAAACTCTACACTGTCTGAGAAAAACTAATGCTTAACAACTAACTAACTTGAACTATATACAACAAAGTAAAAAGGGAAAACCACTGGGTTGTAAGAGCTTGCCATAGCAATAGGTCGTTCCAGGATCATCCCAGGTGATAAGAACGAACTGAGAGAGAGAGGGGCTGGTGGTGTCTTATATACCAGCGCATATGTGCACGGCCCCAGAGGGCACAAGAGCCGGCCTTATGGATACCACTGATGAGAAATTCTCTGGCACCAGTGCAAGTGGCACGCATGTACCTAATAAGGAATGGACATGAGCCAGCACTCGAAGAACAAAGTATGCTTTCTAAAGGTACATTGCCTTTTGTTAAGCTGCATCTAAATGTTTACACATGAAATTCCAGTTTATTATTCTGAGAACTGACGCAGACTTTTATTGCTCTTTTAAGAAAAAATATAAGAAATCATTTCAGTTGCTTTACATGGGCAATTACTTAAAATAAATGTACACCAGGCTTTGGCATTGTACCATGCCTCAGCTGTTCTTCTTTCTGAAAATCCTGTATTTTAGTAACTGCTTTTTGATCTGGGAAAAACTCTGATTTAGCAATGGCCACATCCCTCATTATGATAAAGTCAGGCACTTGTACCTCCTTTTTACAGATCTTTGCAAACTTGTTTCTAGAAAAAACACAGAAACCATTTCAACAAACGTTCTATCGTTTTACAATACTGAAACGTTTTGTTGAAATGAATGAATAAGGTTATTTGTAAATAAAAGGTTTCCATCTTGGGAGATCCCAGGTTCATGCTGTTTCAAAAAGCCTCATAGCTTTACTAAATAGCACTATGATTGTGTCTAGCCAATCAAGTGTTCTTTACCTGAAACACTCAATGTCTTCACCAGAAACCAGGTTTTTAATGAGGAGGTAACCATTTTCATCATAAAAGTGCCTCTCTTCTGGAGTTAAAAGGTTATCCAGGGAGAACTGCAAAGATAAACAAGAGAAATTACACATCTGTACATTATAGGGAGGAGAACAAGGGTAGGGAGAGATGACTAAATGAAGAGCAGTCTGATGGCAATTTTCTCAGCAGTGACCTGAAATGAAGAGTACTCAGCTAACACGATGTATTTAATTTCCTTCTGTCAATAATTATTTGCAGAATCTCAGAAGTTAATGTAGATCAGAACAAGCCTCAAAAGACATAACCAAACACACACAACAGTGGTCTTATGACCTGCCTTGTGAACATCAAATAGACAGAAACAATAATCTGAAAGGGAGAGAATTAAAAGGGAGGTTTTATCTCCAATAGAAAAAATTATCCACACAGCAATTTTTATTATGAGTTAATGTTTGTATATAAAACTCCAGAGAGGTGCATAACAGTTCATATAGAATATACGGAAAGGGCTCAGCCCTCAGAAGTTTGCGATTTTGGGTAGAACAACATGACAAGATGTAGGGTAAGATGCACACAATATGCTTTTTTTCACAAGATACACATGTATTGCAATCCTGTTGAGTACATCCAATGCATTACATAATTATTCATCACAATTGTTTTTCCTATTTGAGAATTCAAGGTATTTTGAGGCAAAAATTATATGTTGTCAAAAAGGGGGAGTGGAAAGGAGGGGTCTCATCCTCAGTATCCTTACTCATAGAAGCAGAACTTACGTAAAGAGACCCTTGAAGTCAGACTAGTCACATTTTCAAGATCAAGCTCCATGTTACTTTGTTAAGCCAAATTTAAAAGAGCAGAAAGTGTCCTTGCAACATTTGAAACTCTGTGAGGACTTCTATAATTCACCTGTTGATTAGAAGACAGGATATGGAAATAAGAATTAAGAGTGTATACAGATCAGAAATAAATCTTTAAATTTATTATTAGAAAAACAGTAAAATGTCACTTACTGAAACTCCATTGGGTATTTAACAGAAGCAATTTGTTCTGCAGTAGGAAATGTTGTCTGGGGCATAAATTGAGACAAGAAAAATACTACAATAATTTGAGTATCAGATATGAAGTTGGTTTGGAATTCCAGAATCTGATACATTTTTAATGATTTACCTGGACTACAAGAAAGTATTTTGCTGTGGATTGTTGTTGTCCATTTTTTCCCTAGAATCCACTCCCCCTTCCAACTAAGTTTATACTTTGCTGCAAGACCGTCTACTCAAAATAAAGAGAGATCGCAAAGGGCCTGATCCTGCTTATACTAATTATCTGAGCCTGCATATTCTCAAGTCGATGCAAAACTCCCAACAGGAGTCAGATCAGCCTATTGGAGCCCAATCCTGAGCTGATGAACATCCTCAGCTCCCATTGATTTAATGAGATGAAGGGCTCTTGGCACTTCACAAGATAGGGCCCTCTATGAGACCCAATGAAGATTAATTAAGGTGAAGTATAATATGTGATATTTTAACAAGTTTAGCTTTTAATTAGTTAAGATAATTAGTTAAGATAATTAAGATAATTAATTAATTAATAAGATAATTAAGATAATTAGTTAAGATAATAAGGTAATTTCAACCCTATGTGTGGCTTTGAAAATCCTGCAAAACACAAATGCAAACAACCCCAAAGCCATACCAATTCTAGACCCTGCACATACATTACTCAGATAGAAAACCAAATGCAACACAGAACATAAAGAAGCTACAAACAGTATGTTTATCTTTAATTTTAACAATAGGACAGTGCACATCACGTCTTTTCTATTCGATGTAACCCTGTGGTAAATGGGTCCAAGTGAACTGTCTGCCTTTGTAAGTAAAAGCAAATAGAAATTGGGACTCAGGAGAAATGGGGACTGAGAAAAAGGCGGAACAAAGGTCAGCCACGGTAAAATGGGTGGCTGATGGAGCTATTGAGGACAAAATGGTAGTTGGGTTAGGTACTATAGGAAAGCTGGGAATTATGACCTGGTTTATGGGTCAGAGATCTTGGCCAAACCTCCATGCATTTTTCTTGGGCTTTTTAGCAGGCAGTATAGGAGTATTGCAAGGACTAGTGGTATGAATGATAATGCCCAGTTGTAAAAGAGAGGAAATAACTGCGGCAATGCCTTGCTCTGCTTCTTTATTGAGAGAATACTGAGGCCTGCAGGGAAGGGGTTTAGAAGGCTCCAAAGTAATAACAACAGGTTTAGCAGTTAAAATACGTCCTACCTCATTCGAATGTGCCAATCATAAGGAAGGTGGGAGAGAAGATATTGTTGCTTCTCCGAAAGGTTTTTCAAGGGGATCAGGAGAGTTCTTGGAGTCCTTTGGTTCGGCAGAAGTGGATAGAAGAAGTAGTACAGTAGAATCCTCAGTGGAAGCTAAATCAAGGTTAAGACCTTTTTGGGAACAGTACAACTCACAGTTATGCTTATTAAGAAAGTCCCTACCCAATAGGTTCACCAGAGACACAGGGCTATAGAGAAAGATATGCTCATCGGTGAGTGAACCTATAGAAATAGACAAAGACTTTGTGATGGGATGAGAAATAGGAGAATTTGAAATCCCAACAGCTTTAACAGTTTCCTGAGACAGGGAGACCTGGGGAAAGTCTGCCTGCTTGAGTGTATACCAGAAAGCACCGGTGTCTACAAAGAAAAGAGCAGAAATGCCATTAACAGTGCACAGAATAAAGAGTTCACCAGGGGTTGTGCCCAGCAGAGGGGATGATATTACTTCTTCTTCCCTTCTTTCCCGTCATGCCTGAGGAGGACCGTTCGAGTCAAGATGCTGGGAGAAAGGTGGGTAGAATTCTGATTGCCCTTGTGGGGGAAAAGGAGGATAATGTTCGCAATAGGGACGATGAGGACATTTGTTCTTCCAATGGCCCTGAAGACCGCAGTTATGGCAGGGTCCCCTGGATGAGGGGGGCGGGATAGGAACTGGTCTGAGTTGACGGTCATGGAGGAAATATTCCTCTACCCTGACCTCCTCCCTGACCATATCCCCTGTGGGGCTGGCCTTGACCCTGTCCCCTTGGGATTTGGGAATTATACTGCAAATTTTGGAGCTGCAGGGCCATTAATTTAGTTTCCATGCCTTCCTTCTTTGACATTTGTGGCGCAATGTTTTGCAGTGGCCACTAGTTCAGAAGGGGTTTTAGTTTGCCATGCCACTGTGATAGTTTTGAGTTGAGTTTGGATTTTAGGGTCTAAACCTTGTACAAAAGCCGCGGAAAGGGCTTCCGGCACATGAGTAAGGGGTTCTTGAATGCCAGAATGCTGTTCAAAGACAAGTTGTAATCGGTTTAAATAGTCATATTATTCCTCACCCGGTTTTTGTTTACAATTATGAATGCGTGTCCAGTCAGTTTTTCGAGGAAAAACTTCTGCGATAGCCCAGAGTAATTCTCTCCTAGCATCTATGAGGGCTTGACCCACACCTGGGTCTGTGGTTGGCCAAGCAGCCTGCCTAAAAAGTTTATCCTTATCTCCAGTAGGGACCACTAACCTAAGGAGGTGGTTCAAATCCTGGTAAGTGGGGTTGTAACAATTAATCAATATTTTTAATTCTTCTTTAAACTTTTGAGGGCTATCTCTGGGGTTTGGGAAATCCTTAACTATGTTTCTAAGTTCAGTGGCCGTCCATGGTTGACACACTTCCATATTACGATCCCCAGTCCCCGGAACTTGTCGCAATGGGGCAATAAGCTCTGTTGCTTCAGCCTGCCTATTATACTTACTATGAGTGCTATCACTAATTGGTGTCTCATATTGTGTATTATTGGACCACTGGCAAGCTATCGGGGATTTATCCGGGTCTTGCGATGTCTTATAAGGGGGAGAAGGGGCCATAGGGCTTGGGCCCCCTGCCCCAGATGAGACTGGACTGGGAGGAAGGGGTTGGTGGCGAGCCCGGGGCAAGTCCAGAACTTCCGTCTGATCCTGGTCATCTACCTTGTCCTCTAGTTTGGTTGGAAGTTGAGGGTAAAATGGAACATGAGATTTCACTTTGGCCTCAGCCTCCTGTGGCTTTTTCTTCTTAGTCTGCTCCAGTTGCTTTTGCAGGTTTTCAATAGTATTCTGTAATCTTTTAACCTTAGACTTTTCCCTTCTTTTATAGGACTCCTTATACCATGCAAAATATGCCTGCCACTCTTGCTGTTTAATCCTTTGACCCCAAAGCTCCTCTTAAGTGGAGAATTGTGTCATGGGAAAAAGAGCCTTCCTTTGGAAACAGCTCGACTGGATTGTCATGGGTGAGAGAATTCCATTTATCCAAATAATAATAGGTATATGGACCATAATTTACATACATATAAAAAGTGGGGGACTCTTTTGACGGAGCCCCTTTACTTTGTCTCCTACCCATATTGAATACAATAATCAACACCCTTTCAAACAACGTAAAACATAAACCAAAGTCGACTTACTCAGATTCCTTTCCTAGGTTCCAGCTGTAAGGTTGATTTCCATTTGCCCACTATTAAGTCCGGTTAGTGGTGGCTGCGCGGGAAGGGAGATGCACGACACTGCCGACGGACTCAGAGACCAACTCTTAGAGATTTCAAAAGGCCCCTTACCTACTTGTGGCGCCGTTGGCGTCTGGAGTCGGCATAGCCGCCGATCTCCCCTCTTGCTCCACACGCCCTATCGGAGTGCGGGTCTTATGATCGCGTGAGCCTTATCCCGGGGTTGCCAGCAATAAGTGCAGGGTAAAGAGTCAGGTCATGAGTTAGAGGAGGAGAGTACATAGAATTATCACCCAAGTCTTTCGGGGTTCACAGAACCACCAGCAGCAAACTGCCTTGTTTAAGGGACAATTTGAAGGGTGCCCGTAGCTGTACTCTCCTTCTTGTTACCCTGACTGTGTAGACTCTGACCCAGGCAAGCTTCAGCGATCCGAGGCATGGCACCAAGAATTGTAGAAGAAAACACAATCTTCACTTCTGTTTGGGTGAGCAAGGAAAAGATCTTTATTAACAAGGTAATTACCTGGGGCAACAGCTTTAGCTGAACTGCACCCCCAATACGCGTTGTGTGAGGGTTTTTATACAGACTTATTAACAAATCATTGTTATACAGCAAAATGCATTCAGCATGTGTAATAAAAAGAAGAAATAACAGTGAGTTGAACAAACAGTTTCATGTATACAGTTGCACAAGGAACTCCCCGTATTTGGTTACAAAAGAAGGCATGCAAATAGCTCATTGTTAAAATGGAAAAATACAACTTCAGTCAAAAGAAAGAGACAGTCGAGCAGTTCAAGGCTCAAACTGGCCCAGGCTTCAACCCCCATTACCATAAGGAAAAACATTTTCATGGCTCATGAGATTGTATGTATGGGATGAGGGATTCTGGCATGCTGCAGGAGGGGGCCCATGTTACAAGTTTGTAATGGGTCTGAAAAAATTATTCTTGGGCCCTGGGTGGGGTTAGAGAGAGAGAGAGACTATGACTAAATTTAGAGTCCAGCCCCACTTAGGGCATTCACCTGGGACAGTCCCTGCTTCAGTGGCTAAGTGTGCTCAGCCCCCTCACAGCTCAGACCGAACTGAGCACACAACACCCCATCTCCACAGCACGACTGGGCATACTCCGGCTACAGAGGCTAAGCAGGACCATCCCTGCAATCGCTACTTCTAGTGAAGACCGAGCACTAGGTGGGACAGGAGGGAGACTGGCTCTGCTCTGTTCTCAGTGCTCCCCCTCCTGGTGCAAAGCCAGGTCGGAGAATACAGAGGTGGGTGGAGCTGGGTCTGAGGGCAGTGAGTGAAGGGAGCAGAAACTGGGACAAATTGTTAGGGGGTAAAAAGGACTATGCCAAGAAGCTGGAGAAAAGGATTTTCCCAGGGGATGCAAATCAAGCACAAGGGATTATTCTGGTTGGGTCCCATAAAACCAATTTACAGCTCAACAGCTCGCTTTGCATAATCAGTGGCAGCATTGCCACACTTCATTTGCGAATGAGCATTTTCTCACTATCTTCTTTCTGCAAAGCACTGTGGTAGTGTTGTGCACACAGCTAATGATGACCTCTCGTTAGCTATTCGGGTGACCTATGATCTACTTTGAACGAGATTCACAAGGAAAGTTAGGCGTGAAGACACCTACGTTTTGGGTAACTAGAAAGTCACTGGGCTTCACAAAGTCTGACTAAGGTGCCTAGGCTCCCTACACACTGAATGGGGAGAAACAAGAACCTGAGAGCGTGATGAACAGAAGGGATACTTGCAACATATGGCACAGGTGCTGTGTGGTTTCAGTGATACAACACTGAGCAATCCCTGAGGAAGGCTAAATTAGCTCAATGAAATATTGTTGCAGCCTGTAACACCATGTGTGCACACGCACAATTCAAGGCTCAGGTTGGGCCCGATCCAGCTCCCACTGAAGTCAATGGCTGTTTTGTCACTGTGTCTAACACTGGTGGCTCACAGGTCGTAGAAGGGCTGAGGTTAGATTTTTTAGATGATCTTAGCTGTATCTTTCCATCTTCTTAAGGAAAGCGGTAATTTAATTCTGAATTTCCAGCCAAAATGATTTTTTACAGAATCCTGTAACATTCACTTGAGGGTGTTTTCCTGAAATGAAAACTTTAACTCAAACTTAACTGGGAATCTGTCACAGAATCTGTAGCTCTTCCATGGCCAGAGCTCCCTCTGCTGTCAACTAAGGGACATGCACAAAGCAGTAAAGAGTTAAGTCCACTAGGGAATCTTGTCTTTAAGGAGTTGCTGTCAGATGTCATCACAAAGATCCCATGAAGGTAGTTAGAAAATGCCTGATCCAAAGCCTACTAAGGTCAACGGAAAGACTCCCACTAACTGAAGAGGGCTCAACTGGCTCAATTCCATGGGCTTTGGATCAGGCACAAAGATGCCACAGAAAAATGGTCTCCATGGTTGCAGGTTAAGCCTATTTTAACTATTTATGAAATAACTTTAAGGCGACCTATTAAAAGGATCATGAAATTGACAGACTGAGATCAATCGCCGTGACCCACAACCTTTCTGTCATAAGGGTTTTCTATACCACCTGTCACCAGAGTTTCTAATATGTACAAATAATGCCACAATGCAGCCATGATACCTGGTTTTTGCTGTAGTTTAATCTGTATTTCAAAAACCATTTTTATTTTTGAAAGAAAACAATGATTTCAAAACAACTGTATTTCAATACACTAAAGATACTATGCCACGTGATAATTATGATGAGCACCCCCATTCTCCCAATTTTTATTTAATATAATATATTTTCTTTCTGTACAACTCCCTGCCTGGGAGTCAACTACTCAGCCTCCTCCTACATATGCCAAACCCCTCCCCAGCTGTTTAAAAATGTGAAAGAGCTCAAGTAAGGAGAAGGGTAAGTTACTTAACCCCACACAACCAGTTTCAAATGAATTCACTGTCCACGGAGATTATCACTATCCCAGCACCTACCATTCCACAGTTAAAATGCCTTTGCTTCTAATCAGAATATTATATGTCTTTAAGGGATAGGGGGCATTTTCCTCCAAAGTGCTTTCATTTCAATACAGGACATGCTGATAATTACTGTCAATTCCACACACACGCACACACACACACACACACACACACACACACACACACACACACACTATTTGAACCACAAGTAATGAGGAGAGAAGAATTACTTAAGATGACAATACAAAGTAATGGCATGAATTAACGAGGGGAATGTAGGCTAAACATCAGGAAAGTTTTCTGAGCAGTGAGACCTATTAGACCCCACAATAGCCTCCCATGGGAAGGAGTGAAAGTCCAGTCACATCAGACATTTAATAAACTAGACAAAGGACTAGTAAATGTACAGTATTGCTCCTACAAGGGGAAAGGACTAGATGATGCAATTGCTCTTTTCCACCCAGTAAAGCCGTGAGTTTGCAGAGGAGTTACATTAATAGCAGCCCAAAATTACACCAGGATAGAGACGTCTGAATCCAGATTGGTTCTTAGGTAACAGCGATGAGTATTAAAAGAGCTGATTTGATTGATCCATTTCATAAACACTGGATTTTAAAACAAATTATTTTAACATTACAAAAACAGAAATATTTAGGATAGTTAACAGGTTAAAAATAGGCTAAGATATTAGCTACATTGTGTTAAACTTCAGTGTATTCAAATTATGATATTTTGAATGACATCAATGAATTTGTTATAAATGAATGTTTGGTGCAGTATTTGTATAAATTCAAACAAAAAAAGCAAATGCAAATGTGTGAGGATCATGGTTCCTGATCAGGGAACACAACACAACACAACACAACACAACACTCAGGCACATATTTTTTCTCTGCCATTCAGAGATTAGTTCTTTCTCCTTTAACAAGCCGTCCTCGTCTTATCCAAAAATCCTAAAAGAAATGAGCAAAGACAAAAGAGCTTATTAAGCAGACCAGAACACAACATTTATTTCTGAAGATACAAGATGCTGCAATTTTCCTCTACTTACCTACATATTTAAATAAAAACAAGACACAGCATCAACAACAAATCCACAGGCCATGCACAAATTAATGAATTATAATACAACAAATGATAAAGTCAAACAAAAATATTGAAGATCAGAAAAAAGGTGAATTCATTTTTGAGATTTCTATTAATTGCATTATGCATAAAAATGCAAACAAGAAAGGCAGCAACAGGAAGAGATACAAGAACAGCACTTTGCTGAAATTATTGGACCCAAACCAAAAAAAACATCAGCCGTATATTGCAAATGGAGCAAGACAGATGACAGTCAGAAAAAATATTCCTTCTCATTTTCTTGTACACATTATATTATGCCTCCATAACACATCTTCAATTGCTCTTACCTTCTCTACAATTCAAAAAGCACACTGGGTTTCTCAAAGTCCATCTACTGCTGGTAAAGAACTTAACATAGGCATGAAATGTTACCATTTATGCACCACACAGAAAGCAGAGAGAGAACAGATTTAAAACAGAATTCAGGGAACCAATAGCAACTGCAAATAGCAACTTTCATCCTTTTCAATTTAGATAATGAAACAAGTGAGGAAGGATTGTTTATCATGATTGCTTTGTGAAAGTTAAGAGTGGTGCCAACTGACAACCCAGCATGGGGAATGAGAGATGGGCTGAGCACAGAACTGAGCCAGAAAGTCTAAGTTTCAATGTTCTGATGCCACTTCACTCCTGCCCCAGGCAAGTCACGCAACCTACCTACCTCTGCTTCGTTACTGGAATAGAGGATGCTGTGAGGATTAGTCAAAGCATTTACAGGCATGAATTTAAGATTTAAAATAAGTACTAAGCATTGTTCTTTAGAGACAGTTTAAATCTGATTAAAACAGACATGAAGTATGGTAAATGCATAGAACTAGTTTAGATGTAAAGTGCTGTCAATGGAAGCAAGCAAACTGGAGAAGCTTCCTCACTAAAACAAGCAACTGTTCCCACATTAACACTCAAAATATTACCGTATAAATGAATAATGCAGGAGTCAAAGGCAAAGCAGACTTGTACTTTGCAGATAAATATATTTAAAAATATGTCCCTAGATACTCAAGTAGCTAAAGATGCAGACAGGCACCTAGCAAGATTTTTAAAAGTGCTTTAGTGTCTAACTCCCTTTGACTTGCAATAGGAATTAGTTGCTTTTGAAAAATTACACGAAGTGCCTAAATAGCCTTAAAAAAATCTAGCCCTTGTGCCTAGATACTATTGATTAGTGGTTTAGAAATGCAATAGATCTGAGTTTCAAAGATTAGAGGGCATCAAAACACAAGGGAAAGTGGGATTTAAGCCCCTCTTGTGGACACCCCATTGTAGAAACCAGATTTTTCTGCTGCAGGATTTGAGAGGAACTTGCTGCATTAATCACCTTTCGAACAGATCAGAGCACAAAGAACACCTCCCATGCATCCATTCCCTGAAAATGCCCCAAAAAGAAATAATTACTACTGGATTATATTAAAATGGGAAGAGTTAATTTTTGCAATCAGATATATAGGTGTAGGTACTGATTTCAAGCAGGAGTCACACCTATTACTGAAAGACAGAATTTTACCCTAATCCTTTAAGCAAGCACTAGTCCTATTATTGGTCTGAACATATTAGCAATAGGTTGAATGCCTTGTAAATACAAGAAAATTACATCTGAAAATTAGGGGGACAAGCAACTTCCAGCTGCAAATGTCCATTCTGTGCAGTCCACGTTAATAGAGAAGAGTTTTTAAATTTATTTTTAGATATTCACCCACATTGTCAACCTTAAATGCAGGGGTGTGGCTAGCAATATGAAATCTGTATCCACACTGCTATGTTCTGGGTCACCTCATTGGTACTATCCCTATAATCTCCCAAGGGAGATCTGCTATTCCACACAATACAGTTAAAGCAGTTAGATGGGCATATTTTAATAAAAGGTGTGATGAGGAACACAGGAATCTGACAGCCACCGTAACTATCTTCCACAGGAAATCCAGAATTTTCTTCTCTAATGAGTATCTGCTTAGACCCATGATCAGACCTACACAAACCCAGTGTTCTATATACTTGGATGGGTCAAGGCCATTAAAACTATTACTCATGAACTTAATAATAAAAAGCACAAACTCACACAAGCAAGCAGGAAAGAGATACTTATACAAGTAAAAGGCAACTAACTCTTTGCTGTATAACTAGGGTTGTGTAAAATATTGTTCTTGCAGGACATTTTTAAGCTTACCTTCAGGGTGGTAGGTGTGCTCACCCCATATTTTCTTTGTGCAATTTCTAAAACTTCTTTCTCAATGTTTTCTTGACTAGTGCCCTTGACGTCAATATACTGGCAATCTGCACTAGCATAGTGACACACTATTGCCTGCATGGAGAAAGTCAGGAATAAATCACAGTTCAGCTCTAAATCAAGAATTGTTGATTGGTGACATGTATTAACAACCCCCCAACCCCCTTCAACGCAAACATCAACGTTGTAACTAAATTTGAATATTTTCTCTGTTTTTCATGCTTTTAGGTACTTCTAGCATTTGGAAACATTCACTTGGAAAACTAATCTTGCTAGAGATTCACATAGAAAACTTGCACATGGTGAGGTCAAAACACACATTTTGGATATCACACATGATAAAGGCGTGACTATGACTTCACTGAAAGGTTAAGTAGAAGGAAAGCTGGACTGTGAGAGAAGCGCACTGGCAAAGTAAACTGTTTCTTTCCACACAGTTATGCAATCTTGTGTGTCGATTGTATCAGATCTCATTAGCTTAAACGGAATTGGGCCGGGTGGGTACCTGAATAGGAGACCTCCAAAGAAAACACTAGTTGCTATGCTGCTGATTGAATTAGAGTGGGGATAGTTTTATACTCTGTGTAAGCTCAGAAGCTTGTCTCTCTCACCAACAGAAGTTGGTTCTATAAAACAGTGGCTCTCAACTTTTCCAGACTACTGTACCCCTTTCGGGAGTCAAATTTGTCTGCATACCCACAAGTTTCACCTCACTTAAAAACTGTAGGCCAGGACTGGGTATGTGGATTAAACGGGGGTTAATACTCACCCTATGAAAGAAAAGTAGTGTGTTCTATAGATAAGGGTGTTCAGGACTCATTGATTGCTTACTTATGCCACCCCAGGCTCCACAAACAGTAACTGACTGCTAAAATGTATGGGAACATCCTGCCTAAACATTCTCTGATTTAGCACGTTATGACACATTTGGGACCTGTTTGTTAGGACCCATGTATGAATGTTTGGGAACATCCTGAAACTTTGTTGTAATTAGTAAGTGTCTAATGCGTACCAGGAATGTGGTTGATATGTAAATCACGGGACAATAATGGTAAATAAGGTTCAAGGTAAAAACGTTAGTGGAATTAAGATCTGTATTAATGTTATTGTGGTATAAGGATTCTGCTGTGATATATGTATCAATGTTACCATATATATTAGCTAGATGAAACAAGAATGTAATTGTTTTAAAAGAAGTTAGTCTGTATGATTGAGGAGTGAATGCAGTTTTAGTCTGCAAGATATAAGATGAGGAGGCAGTGGTTTTCAGTCTCCAAGAGCAGGAGGGAAAGAAGATGCTTTGTTTAAAGAACTTTTACAACCCAGATGGCCGAAGATCACGATAACCTCGGAACACAGAGGAGTTAACATCCAAGGACAGGACCAAGACAAAGTGTGAGGCAGGAATGAAAGGATAATATAAAGCTATCACACTCGTAACATCAAAGTTAACTGATGACTGCATCAAACAAAAAGCAACCTGACATGGAGAAATCCATAGACCCGAAAGGGGATGGATAACTATAAAAAGAAACAAAGACTTTGGGTTCATTTTGCAAACTCCAAGGAGCATCGTGTCACGACCGACAGAGCCTAGCTTCATCCTTGTGTCCAATTCCACTGTCCAGTGATTCAGCTCGAGCAACACAGAGGCTGGTAATTAAATCCCTCCTGGAGAAATCTGTGTGTGTGTGTGTATTTAGGCAATTGCTTTTTAAAATATTTTCCATATTCATAATAAACGCGGCATATTGCCTTCTCCCCTGAATAAGATCTTGCTGTTCATTTCATAAGTATAACAAAACTACTTGCTTACAAAATCAGACATAAAAATATAAAAATATCAGAGTACACTATTACTTAAAAATTGCTTACTTTCTCATTTTTGCCATATAATTATAAAATAAATCAATTGGAATATAAAGATGGTATATAGAGCAGTATAAGTAAGTCATTATCTGTAGAATATTTTAGTTTGCATTGACTTTGCTTGAGCTATTTATACAGCCTGTTGTAAAGCTAGGCAAAATTCTAGACGAGTTGACGTACTCCCTGGAAGACGTCTGCGTATGCCCAGGGCTACCAGTACCCCTGGTTGAGAACCACTGCAATAAATGATACCACCTCATCCATCATATGTCTGGAACCAACAAAGCTATCACATTGCATATTATTCTTCCTTCTCATTTATCCCTGTAGCAGGCCAATGGAAGGTATACAGTTTTATAAGGGTTCTTGTTTATGTTTTTATAAAAACACAATTTAGGACAATTGCTCCATTTCACTAAAAATAAAGTCAATAGGCTAAATTCTCAACGAGTATACATCAGCACAATCCCACTGTCTTCAGTAGAGCTGTGCTAATGTACACAAGATGGGAATCTAGTAGAAGAAGATTTCTACAATAAAGAATTGCAGGATCAGGCCCTTATAGTCCAAGTTCTCTGCCTGATTTTACTCTCAGTTACAGTGGTGTGGAATCAGGGTAACTCCATTCACTTTTTCTGTCAAGTGCTATGTCATCATTACAGGTAATTCATAATTAAATGATGTTGTAAATAATCAGATTACATCATCTTCCAGTACTCAGAAAAGAGAATGACAAAAACTTCATTCCCAGCTAGTCTGCCAGAGAAGGAGGCCTCATGCCAAGACAAATAGACAATAAAGATCCAAAACTGTCCACCAACATGTTTTTTTACAGTCCTGATTAAGGAATGTGCATGAGTAAGCACTTCCGTGCTCCAGTGCTGCAACATACACCTTCCCCATGTAACTCGGTTACATATTTTTTCCAAAAGAAATTGTCCTAGATGTAAGTATAATTACAACAAAATTACATCAGAGATCTATAAAACCCAAAACAAATAACAGGATTAAAAAGTCTACTGGTATGCAAGAGATTAAGTTTGGATGTGGGGGGTTTAGAGTTATGCAATCTGCTTTGAAACATGTTCAGTGGCTGTAATTTGAAATGGTTTTCTACCTTCCGGAAGCCTTGAGTTCTGTTAATTCCAGAGCCATGAATCAGCAAGGGATGGAAGAATACTGTGTCTCCCTTCTCCATAACCAGGTGAAGCCTGGGAAGGTTTTTATTGTAATCAAGCATCCCATAGAACAGCGTGTTTACACCACCCTAGAAACACAAGAGTTTATATTATGGGATAATTATGATATTAAAACTACTATAATGTCTTAGTGTGGATAAAAATCTGCATTGTTCAGCTTTCTTTCAGATAAGAATCCGAAGCATGCAATACGCCGGCCTAAGAATCTGCCTATTAGCCTTTAAATCTTCTCACGCCTCAAAGCCTAAATCTACATCAGCTGCTAAGGATATGTTTGCACTGCAATTAAAATTCCACGGCTGGCCCGTGCCAGCTGACTTGGACCCCCAGAGCACGGTTCAAAGTGTAGGAGAGTAAAGAGTTAAAAGCTGGACAAATGGTCAGGACTAAGTTACAGGGAACAGGGTCATGGCAAGGGCATTATCTTTCTTCCCTCCCAGCATGTCTTTACTTCAAAGAAAGTTAGTGTAAAATTAATAGGTTTTAAGGTGATGTGCCTACCCTCTCTATGGTAATCCTGTAAACAACAAACAGGGGCGGGTATAATTGTATTCATCATGTAGTTATTAATATTTACAGGTGTCAATTTCACCAAATAAAGGTTTATGGGGAGTTGCTGAAAATGTATACATTCATACACTGTTATGGATAAAAGTATTGTAAAGTAAACCCTTCACTCGCAGTGTTGAGGTGAAACGAGCAGGCAATAAAGGGTTCCGTCTCCCCAATCCACACCAGGGACAACCTGTTTGGTTATTTCTAACATCAATATACAACCTAGACCTCCCTCACTGCAACTTGAGACCTTTGCTCTGTCATCTGCCACCACTGAGAACAGCCTAGCTCCATCCTCCCTGGAACCCCCTTTCAGGTAGTTAAAAGCTGCTATCAAATCCCCCCTCATTCTTCTCTTCTGCAGACTAAACAAGCCCAGTTCCCTCAGCCTCTCCTCATAAGTCTTGTGCTCCAGCCCACTAATCATTTTTGTTGCCCTCCGCTGGACACTCTCCAACTTATCCACATCCTTTTTGTAGTGTTGGGCCCAAAATTGGACATAATAGTCCAAATGCAGCCTCATCAATGCCGAATAGAGGGGAATAATCACTTCCCTCATCTGCTGGCAATGCTCCTACTAATGCAGCCAAATATGCTATTAGCTGTCTTGGCAACAAGGGCACACTGCTGACTCATATCCAGCTTCTTATCCACTGTGACCCCCAGGTCCTATTCTGCAGAACTAGCTTGTCGGTCCCCAGTCTGTAGCTGTGCATGGGATTCTTCCGTCCTAAGTGCAGGACTCTGCACTTGTCCTTGTTGAATCTCATTATATTTCTTTTGGCTCAATCCTCCAAGTTGTCTAGGTCACTCTATATCCTATCTCTACCTTCCAGATATCTACCACTCCCCCTAGCTTAGTGTCATCTGCAAACTTTCTGAGGGTGCAATCTAGCCCATCCTCTACATCATTAATGAAGATTTTGAACCAAACCAGCCCCAGGACCAACCCCTGGGGCACTCCGCTTGTGACCACCTGCCAGCTAGACATCGAGCCATTGATCACTGCCCGTTGAGCCCAATGATCTAGACAGCTCTCTATTCATTTTATAGTCCATTCATCCAACCCATACTTCTTTATCTTGCTGATAAGAATACTGTAGGAGACTGTATCAAAAGTTTTGCTAAAGTCAAGGTATATCATGTCCATCGCTTTCCCCACACCCACAGAGCCTGTCACCTTTTCATAGAAGGCAATCAGGTTGGTCAGGCATTACTTGCCCTTGGTGAATCCATGTTGACTGTTCCTGATCACCTTCCTCTCTTCCAAGTACCTTAAAATGGATTCCTTGAGGACCTGCTCCATCATTTTTCCAGGGACTGAGGTGAGGCTGACCAGTTTGTAGTTCCCTGGATCCTCTTTCTTCCATTTCTTGAAGATGGGCACTATATTTGCCTTTTTCCAATCATCAGGGACCTCCCCCAATTGCCACCAGCTTTCAAAGATAATAGCCAACAACTCCCTCAGCACCCTCAGATGCATTGCATCTGGCTCCAGGGACTTGAGTATTCCCTCCCCCCACTCCAAAATCCAGATCACATTTAATCTCACATGCAGTTTTACCTCCCAGTCAGGGTAATCATGTCGCTTCAGGGAACCCTTGTGGGTTCCTGGCAAAACAGCCAAGCAGCCATTGCTGCGATCTATCCGCTCCATGGCAGTCCAGGCACACACCATGAGATCTGCAGGCCGGAATGGAAGGAAGTGCAAATCCTGATGCATGGGATTGCGAGAGGTCTTCTTACCTGGAATAAAAAAACATGAGTTTACTTCTCTCTTTGCTGCTTTTTAGTTTTATTGACTTTTGTGACAAGGCCAGATCTGATGGCTACAGGAGAGTATTGGAAGGTATATGTATTGGCCCCAGGTTCAACAAATCCTTGTTCCCTGGGTGATTCAGCCAAGATTACTCCAGGTCAATTAGGCCAATTAGGCCACCTCAGGCTAATTAGGGAGCTTGCCCCAGCAGCTAAAAGCCAGGGAGACAGGGGCAGCTGAAAGGGAGTCTAGAGGAGTAGCAGAGCGGAGTGGTGCAGCTACAGAGCTTAGAGCCATTGCTGTTGCTGCCACAACACCAAAGGTGCAGGAGTTAGGGAAAAGCCTGTCCTGGAAGGTCCGAGCGTTGTAGGCACAGAGACCTGAAGGAGGACCCGGCTGCTCAGACAACTTAGCGAAGGAGTTGAGGTGGGGTGACCTCACGCAAACAGGGGAGGATCACAAAGACAGAGAGACCCAAGATGAGGAAGGCAGAAAAACCCTTGCCCCGGTACCAGGAAGCGAACCGCGAGCTGTGGGGCCAAGGACAGGCAACCCAGGGAAGGTAGTAGCTCTCATGGACTAAGCAATTTGAGGCTATTCCTCGCAGGGTCCCGGGGGAGTGGGTGGGACTGGGCCCCCCTGCTCCCACCCAGCCAGACCACTAGCATAGACAAAGAGTGCAGGACATGCAGAGGGGCACAACAGGCAACCTTTGATACACTTTTCTTTGTTGTACTTTGTGTTGTTTAAATAACATTGGACCAAGACTATCAACCAACTGTCCCCTACTATGTACCTACACTCATATTCTGTAGCTCTTCTGCATTTTTTAACCAGGATGGGAGGGTTGATGGTCTGCAAGAACTAAGTATATTAATCTTTTAACATAATCAATACCTGCTGAAAATACAAAGGAAGATAATGGCGAATTATAAAAGTGGCATACATCTGAATATGATTAAGCCATAAAAGTGTATCCAGAAGTGGATCTTTGTGATGCTTTAGATGAAGTGATGGTTTCTAAACCTCACTCTCTCATATGCTTGAATGCCAAGATTTTCAAGAACAGGAGCCAAAAGTTAGGCTTCTAAATCCATATTTTGGCACTTAAATAAGTGTCTAGATTTTCAAAAGTTCATAACAGTTAACAGCTCCCACTGCGGTCAGCATCTACATGTCTAAACTCCCAGTCCAAAGAGAGTGTAAGGATGCTCTCTAGGTGAGGAACACTCTTCCTCGGTTCTGTTCTATTGAGGTTAATGAGAGTTGCTGAGTGCTCAAGGCTTTGGAAAGCCATGCTGCCAAGGGCTAGATCGGGCGTTCTCAAACTGGGGATCGGGACCCCTCAAGGAGTTGCAAGGTTATTATGGGGTGGTTGCAAGCTGTCAGCCCCCGCACATGCCATGGCTGTGGCTGCCAGCCCCTTTCATGGCTGACAGCCAGAGTCCTTCAGAGCTGGGTGACTGGAGAGCAGCGGCTGCTGGCTGGGTGCCCTGAAGGCAGGCCCGCTCCCAGCAGCAGCAGCAGCACAGAAGTAAGGATGGCCTGGCATTGGGCGAGCGTCATCATACCACAGCTTTATAAACTAAAAGTTTAGTGTGTATTCTGATATCGTGGTTATCGAACACCTGGCAGGACAGACTGCCAAAGGCAAGGCTGGCACAATGGATTCTGTACTGAATCTTGATGTCTATGTTTGCCCTCTATAAAAGATGGCTGCCAAGGTAGGCAAAGTCTTCTACATTTTCCAGTTCCTCTCTGTCAATGTAGATCTTCTTTGCTGGGTCTGATGATTGACTGGGAGCAGGCTGATGGGGAACTTTTGTTTTGCCGATGTTCAGGGTTAGCCCTAAACTTTTATAAGTTTCTGAGATGGCTGAATGTAGCTCCTCCTTTCAATGTGCAACTACAGCACAAATCATCTGCGTACCGAAGTTCAGTTATTGTTGTCGATGTTATTTTAATTCTAGCACAGAGGCAAGAGAGGTTCAATAGATTACCATCAGTCCGATATTGGATGCCAATGGCCTGTGGCAGACTGTCTTGGAATAGCGTTTTCATAGTTGCTAGGGAAGTGGAGAAGAGAGTGGATGCTGGTACACAACCTTGCCTTATGCCCAGTCATATGGCTAAAGGCTCAAAGGTAGAGCCACTGCACAGGATGGAGCAGTCACCTGGTGTGGGAGGAGTCTTAAAATGGTGGTAAGTTTCCTTGGGCAACCAGACTTTGACAAGATTGTCCACAGAGCCTCACGGCTGACACCTTCAAAGGCTTTGGTCAGATGGATAAAGGCCATATATAGCTCCTGGGACTACTGATATGCTTAAAGCTTGGCACGTGTACCTTGCTGAATTGGGACCTAACAGCCAGAAAATGAAACAACTACTTCATTTTCATTGTCAAAATTAATCTTATTCAATTTTCATTAGAATAAAATAAGGTAATTTTTTTTAACATCTAAGAAGCTTTCATTTCGTTGGTTTTTGAACCTAGACAGACAATGTCCACTTTATACAAAATTTCTTTTTCCTCCTCACACAAGGGCCTCTTACCAGAATCTGGAGGTTTATTTATCAGCATCATGTACATGGCCATGATGTTTGGCCCTGTGAAGCACTCAACATATTTTAGGATCTAAGGTGAAGGAAATATATTAGAAAAAAATGTGAGATGTTTATGTTGCAACGTATATAACAATCAAACCAAAACTGATCTTTATATCATCTAGGCCAAGAATACACTACAAGGTTTTTCCTGCATAACTGTATTGGTCGGAGTATGACGAGATGATTTACGACTGACAGAGCTGTGCTAGCAAAAGTCTCTAGCGTAGACAGAGTTATTCAGGCACAAATGCATTTTTTGGTTATAGCTTATTTTGTTTGCCGGGGAGGGGGGCAAGTGGTGTGGGAATAAGATATGCAAAAGCACAATTTTGCCAGTATAAATTGCATCCACACTAGGAGCACTTTGCTAGGTCTGGCATACCAGTATAGCAATACCAGCAAAGCATTCCTAGTGTAGCCATTGCGGCAACATCTGTTGCTATAACAGTGACTAAGGGCTGGTTCACACTTACCGCGCAATTCAGCAGCAGTTGACAGGAGTTACGCGAACTCTGCTTCTCTTCTGTGCGCTGTTTACATTGCGCTGAACCGATGAGAACAGCATTCCCGTCGGCTCAGCGCTACACTACTTGAGGGGGTGGACTTACTAAGTCGACTTCCTGATCGATTGAGCAGGTCTCACTGACCGCTCAATCGATCAAGAAAGATCGATCAGGCAGCGGTGAATTTGCCGCCGTCAGTATAAACGTAGCCTAAGAAAAAGTAAACTCACATATACTTCAGTATCTTATACCTAGCTGGAGCAATGACAGAAGAACTACGACATTCTATGCATTTATCTCCACTGTTCTAAATTAGTCTGCAAGATAAAACTGTCCTTCAAAAGCAACATTACCTGGTTTTTGGTTGCTATGTGCAGTACAATCAGATTGCAAAGAGAGGATTTATTTATACAGCAACTGCACTTCAAGCAGACTTATTTCTTTTCCAAAAATCACTACATACTCCATCATCCATTGCCATGGACATAGATGTGGAAGAGGAATGTGAGGCACATTGAAAAACATGCACAAAGGTTCTTTCAAGCTATTTTAGCATTAACATAAGCTTTCTAAACTGTACATTGCCTTATGTTAAGCTGCATCTAAATATCTACACCTGAAAATCCAGTTGGTTATTCTGCGAACTCACACAGACTCCCCTTGCTGTTTTAAGAAAAGTTATAGGATATAATTTCAGTTGCTTTATGTGGGCAATTACATAGGACAAATGTACACCAGGATTTTCCCTTTTTACCTGAGGCATGGAACAATATCTGAAGAGCTCTTCATCTTCCTGAAACTCCTCTATTCTATAAACTGTTCTTGGGTCTGGGACACACTCTGACTTAGCAACAGCCATATCCCTTGTTATGACCAAGCCAGGCACTTGTACTTCCTTTTTACAGATCTTTGCAAACTCATTGCTTTTAAAAAAAACAAAAACAAAAAACAAAAAAACCCACACAGTTAGAAACCATTTCAACACACATTCTACTATTTTACATACCAAGCCATTTTGTTTAAATGAAGGAATAAGTTATTTGTTAATAAAATGCTTCCATCTTGGGAGAACCCAAAGTTCAAGCTGTTTCAAAAAGCCGCATAGCTTTACTAAATAGCACTATGATTGTGTCTACCCAAACAGCTATTCTGTACCTGAAACGCTCAATGTCTTCACCAGAAACCAGGTTTTTAATGAGTAGGTAACCATTTTCATCATAAAAGTGCCTCTGCTCTGGAGTTAAAAGGTTATTATCCAGGGTGTAACTGCAAGATAAACAATAAAAATCACACCAGTATAGAGAGGGGGTGAGATGAGAATTTTCTCAGCAGTGACCTGAAAGGAAGAGTAGAAAGTTAACGGAATGTATTTCATTTCCTTCTGTCAACAATTATCTGTAGAATCTCAGTAGTTAATGTAGATCAGAACAAGCATAAAAAGACACAACCAAACACAAACAGTGGTCCTACGATCTGCTCTGTGAACATCAAATAGTCCACACAAAAAAAAAATCTAAAATGGAGAAAATTATTTTCTCAACATGAAGGTTTTATCTCTAGTAGAAAAAATGATTCAGAGCAATTTTTACTATGATTTAATATTTGTGTACAACTCCAGCGATGTCATACAGTTTATATAGAATATATAGAAATGGCCCAGCCCCCCCAAATTTGCAGTTTTGGGTAGAACAACATGACAAGATGTAAGGTAAGATGCAGACAATATGCCTTGAGGAAAGATGTATAGTGTGGCAGCCGTCAGCTCCCCTCTAGTGGGTCCCACACTTGTTCTGTCTCTAGTGGGCCAGGCGTGTCCAGTCACCCCGGCTTCCGTAAGGAGGGAGGTAGGGACCCAGGCCCACCCGCTCCTCTGGGTCCCAGCCCAGGGGCCCTATGAGAGGCAGCTATGTGCTGCTGGAACCGTGTTCCCAGCTGCACTGTCTTCCCCTGGGCTAATTTTCCCCCTCCTTCTGGCTCCTTGAGCCAGATACCTTTATTTGTCCACAGGCCTGTGCACTCTGTTCTGCTCCTCCACTTTAAACCAGCACAGCACTCCTCCCCCTCCCACTCCTCCTGCTTGTGCCCTGACTGTTTGGGGCGGAGGACTTTTATGAAGCTCCTGGCTGGTCCTTCATTGGCCCCAGCTGTCCCTAATTGCCCCCTAATGGCACTTAGTTAATCTGCAGGGAACAGAGCCCTGAGCATTCTTGGACTCACATACCTCCCTTCCTGCACTTTCCTACTGTCCTCGCTATCTCACAATAGATGAAATAAACTCTTGAAGTTGCTTATTTTCACAAGATACCTTCACTGTAATCTTGTTGAGTACATCCAATGCACTCACATGATTATTCAGAACGATTGTTGTTCCTGTTTGTGAATGTAAGATATTTTGAGGCAAAATTATATTTTGTCAAAAAGAGGGAGTGAAAAGGAGGTGTCTCATCTCCATATCCTTACTCATAGAAGCAGTACTTATGTGCCTCTGCTCTGGCGATAAGTACTTATGTAAACAGACCCTTGAAGTCAGACTATTCACATTTCAAGATCAAGCTTCAAGTTACTCTGTTAAGCCAAATTTAAAAGATTAGAAAGTGTCCTTGCAACATTTGAAACTATATGAGGACTTCTAATCAACATGTGAATTATGGAAGACAAGACGACAAGATATGGAAATAAAAATTAAGGGTATATACAGATCAGAACTTGATCTTCAAATTTAATATTAGAAAAACAGTAAAATGTCACTTACCGAAACTCCATTGGGTATTTAACAGAAGCAATTTGTGCTGCAGTAGGAAATGTTGTCTAGGGCATAAATTGAGGCAAATAAAATAGGAAGTTGGTTTGAAATTCCAGAATTTGATACTTTGTTGTAATCCATTTTCTCCCTAGAATCCACTCCTCCTTCCCACTACTTGCTGCAAGACCGACAACTCAAAATAGAGAGAGAATACCAAGGGCCTGATCCTGTTTATACTAGTTATCAGAACCTGCATATTCTAAAGTTGATGTAAAACTCCCAACAGCAGCAAGATCAGCCTTTCAGAGCGAAATCTTGAGATGTTGAGCAACCTCAGCTCCCACGGACTAAAAGGAGATGAAGGACTCTGAGCATTCACAGGACAGGACTCCCTCTATGAGTACCCAATGAAGATCAACTAAGGTGAAGTACAATTTGTGATATTTTAACAAGTTCAGCTTTAATTAGTGAAGATAATCTCTGTGATGTACAGTTTAATCTGTGGAACAGTTAAGTCTCACATACTAGCAAATGAGATTTTATTACAGCCTCATGTCTGCTTATCAGACCACTGCTGAGCGCTACGGATCTATCACTATATTTTTGTGCATATTCGTGAAGTATGGATTTGGGAAGTTCTGCTGTACTTTGGTTTTGTATTTATGATTACATTTGTATAGGTATTATAATGCCCCAGGGAGCCATTGATGTGCTCAAAAAGGTGGGATTTTTATTTATCATGATATTTGCACTATCTACAAACTGAAATACCAAGAGAAAACCAAATCTTGGGTAATTTCAATCCTACATGTAGCTTTGACAATACTGTAAAAGACAAATGCAAATAACCCCAAAGCCATACCAATTCTGGATCCTGCACATACATTACTCAAATACAAAACCAAATGCAACGCAGAACATAAAGATGCTACAAATGGTATATTCCTCTTCAATTTTAACAATAGAACAGTGCACATAATGTCTTTTCTCCCCACTTCCTTTCAGGAATATTTAACTCATGAAATAAATGTTAAATTGAATTATCTAACACTATAGACCTCAATATTTTTGTTTTAATATCTGATAAAGATTGACACCTTTGTAAAGCCTTCTCATTCAGAGCTCCCTCAGCGTTCCTCAATGAAAGCAACTTCACTTAGGTTGCCTAACACTTCCCATTGTTATAAAAAATCCTTAGCACTTTATTTTAGAAGCTCTAACACCTCCTTTGTGTGAAGCAGGCCTTTAAAATCTGCCAGGGGAAAAAGCGCTCTGAGAAGAGAGGCACTTCTCTTTGTCCCATGGAAATTCCATTCAGATTAAGCAAAAGTATAAACTGTTAAGAATCATCATTTCCCTTCTCTTGTGGAAATTCTTCAGGAAAATGCTGGCAGCATGTCCAAATAACTGAACACAAACATTCTACAGCGCTGGGCCCACACTGGTACCAAACCAGCAACACATGCCTTACTTGGAGCAGCTGTTGCAACAGGGGATGACCTGGGCCAGGCTGTCTCCCCCACACTCACACACTCACACAAAAATTACTCTCCACACGCACAACAAGATCTAAGCATGTGATCCTTCCCTTCACAGGCACTTCAATGGGGTAGTTCAACCAACTCCTAGCAGGTGGATACAGGGCTGGGCTCGCCCTAATAACCATTCTGAATACCGGACATGACCCAGCTCTGAGGGCACCAGATGAGGAAGGAACCTGCTTCCCCCTTCCTTGGATGTGAAATCAGGTGGGGAGAAAGAGTCAAACCAAGTACGTCTACAGTCCATCTTCCCTCTAAGATAACCATTTTATCTTCTTTCTAGTTCGTCCTGTAGCTCAAGTGGTAGATTTCTATGCCACAGGACTGAAGGTTCAGGATTCAAACCCTGCTAATAATGCATGATAATCTTGGGGATAGGATGGGGAAGGCACAGTGACACAGGTGTTCCAGTTGGTCGTAAGACAAGACAATTTGTTTTTACCTTTTTCCTTTAATAAAAAACACCAATGAAATTACACAAAAAAGCCTGTATTAGAAGCTATCTAGGTTGCAGAGCCAAGCACTCAAAAGTTAGGAAAAGTCAAATTTATGGTTCCCCATGCAACCTTAGTTCTGCTCCCTTATGCATTTGCATTATGATTCGATGAATTATACAATTCACATATTTTTTCCCATGCCTCAGTCAGTGCAAAGGCTGAACACGCAAGGGGGCAGAATTAAATTTGCATGGGTAATAGTAAACAGGCATTTCCTAAATAAATCTCCTTTTGTGTAGCTTTCTTTTAATGCAATATTGTATATTGTTCTCCGGCTTCTTAATTCAGGCACCCATGAGAAATCTTCTCATGGATCATCTCTATCCTTGACAACCTCAATACTTTGGTGTTTGGCTTCACTCTGGAGACCACCAGGGAAAGTTCTCAGGACCAAGAATCAGTTTGAGAACCACTGTGTTATATAAAACTATTTAGGTACATAGATTCATAAAACTGGAAGGGACCTCGAGAGGTCATCTAGTCCAGTCCCTTGCACTTATGGCAGGACTGAGTATCATCTAGAATGTCCCTGACAGGTGTTTGTCTAACCTATTCTTAAAAATCTTCAATGACAGAGATTCCACAACCTCCCTAGGCAATTTATTCCAGTGCTTAACTATCCTGACTGTTAGGAAGCTTTTCCTAATGTCCAACCTAAACCACCTTTGCTATAGTTTAAGCCCATTGTTTCTTGTCCTATCCTCAGAAGTTAACAAGAACAATTTTTCTCCCTCCTCATTTTATGCACTTGAAAACTGTTACCTCCCCTCTCAGTCTTCTCTTCTCCAGCCTAAACAAACCCAATTTTTTCAATCTTCCCTCATAGGTCATGTTTTCTAGATCTTTAATCTTTTTTGCCACTCTTCTCTGGACTTTCTCCAATTATTCCACATCTTCCCTGAAATATGGTGCCCAGAGCTGGACACAATACTCAGCTCAGTCCTAATCAGAGCAGAATAGAGCAGAAGAATTACTTCTCATGCCTTGTTTACAACACTCCTGCTAATACATCCCAGAATGCTGCTTGCTTTTTTTGCACCTGTGATACACTGCTAACACATATTTAGCTTGCAGTCCCTTATAACCCCAAGATCCTTTTCTGCCGTACAGTGGTGTACCATAGGTCTCCAGCACCCAAGAGCCAAGCCTGCATTTCCACCCTGTCCCATAAGACAGGAGGGGTCCCCAACTCCCACCGGGTGATGCCACCCCAAACAGCTGTCCTCGGGTCTGTACCTATGGTGGGGACAGGAGGTTTGATGGGAGACGCTGCTTACCTCCTGCTTGGAGAACTTTCTGCAACTCACTGCGGGCCAGTCTCAGCCACCTCCCCCCCACACTTACCCACCATGCTGTGCCCGCCTCTCTTGCCCCAGCCCTGCAGCCCGGCGCCCACTCGGGTGGGGGCGACCTCACTCCCCAGCCTACAGAGGGATGCCGCGTTGGCTTTTCACGATGTATAGGAGGCAGAGGGCACCTCAGAGCCTCCTGCACTCCCAGACCCTGTGCATTGTGAAGGGCCAAGCCAGTCTCCACCCCTCTCACCCAGGCAGGCGCCCAAGGGTCTCTTCCTCCCTCCCCATCCCTCTCGGTACGCCACTGCTGCAGTACTCTTCCTAGGGAGTCATTTCCCACTTTGTATGTGTGCAACTAATTGTTTCTTCCAAAGTGGGGTACTTTGCATTTGTCCTTATTGAATTTCATCTGTTTACTTCAGACCATTTCTCCAGTTTGTCCAGATCAATTTGAATTTTAACCCTATCCTCCAAAGCACTTGCAAGCTCTCCCAGCTTGGTATCAATTGCAAACTTAGGAAGTGTACTCTCTATGCCGTTATCTAGATTACCGAGGAAGATACTGAACAGAACCAGATCCAGAACTGATCCCTGCGGGAACCCACTGGATACGCCCTTCCAGCTTGACTGCGAATCACTGATAACTACTCTCCGGGAGCAGTTTTTCAACTAGTTATGCACCCACCTTATAGTAATTCCATCAAGGTTGTATTTTCCTAGTTTATGATGTCATGCAAGACAGAGTCAAAAGCCTTATTAAAGTCAAGATATACCACATCTACTATTTCCCCCATTCAAATGGCTGGTTACCCTGTCAAAGAAAGCTATCAGGTTGGTTTGACATGATTTGTTCTGAACAAATCCATGCTGACTGTTACTTATCACCTATCACCTTCTAGGTGTTTGCAAATTGATTGCTTAATTATTTGCTCCATTATCTTTCTGGGTACTGAAGTTAAACGAATTGGTCTGTAATTCCCCGGGTTGTCCTTATTTCCCTTTTTATAGATGGGCACTATATTTGCCTTTTTTCAGTCCTATGGAATCTTGTATGTAACATGCAGTTGCAATTTCTCCGGAATACTGGAGATTGCCTCTCCACTATGGAAGAAAAATGAAGTGGAATTAATTTTAAATAAACACAGCTGGACACAACCTTAGTTTTATCCCTTTTTTTCTCCCTGAAAGACAGAATCTCCTGCGCACTGTTCCCACAACACCATGCTACAGCATTTGTGCAGAACAAACTCACAGAGAAAAGTGTCACGTTCTAAATCACCATACACCACTTAATGGAGCACCTGAATTGTTCACAGCTGTCTCTGAGCCAAGTGCTGACAAAGAACAGTGTGGCTTAGCTTTTAAATCTGGCAAGAGCAGAATCTGAAGTGATTTGGCAGACGGAGTTTGAACTAAAGGACTGATTACAGAAAAGACACATGCATACATCTGCATGTCCATCAACATCAGCTCAGACTTAAGTCAGACGGTCTCAAGGTTGTCTGAATTGTTCATGATTAAGGTTAGGATTTTGTCACAGAGATCACGGATTCTATGACTTCCAGAGACCTCTGTGAAATTATCCTTTTCAGTTTCTGGGGGCTTCCCACAGCCGCTGCAGGGGACAGGCCCCGCAGCTCCAAGCCACAGGGGTATCTCAGACCTCCAGGGTCCCTCTGCTGCTCACGTGGCTCTGAGCTTTAGGTTCCCCGGCACCCACAGCAGTTGATGGCAAGGGTTGCCAGAGCTCTCAGATGCTGCCAAGGGACACTGCAGCCATTAACCACTGTGGGTGTCAGGGGAATCCTGCTGCCCCTAGCCGCAAAGGGTGGCAGGGGAATGAGCCTGGATCCCTAAGCTGGTGCGGGCGTTGGGTCCTGCAGCTCAGAGCTATAGTGGGATGTCAGAGGCCTGAGGTCCCACTGCTGCCCATGGCAGCTCTGAGCTCCAAGGTCCCCACCATGCACAGCAGCTGACTGTGGTGGGCCATGGACCTCTCAGCTGTAGTGGAGGCCCCCAGTTGTGGTTGGGGACCCAGAGCCTGGACCATCCATGTCCTGGACCCTGAGCTCTCAGCCACTCTGCCCACCCTCCCCGTCCCCAGCTCCCAGCTGCTGCACACTCTCCTTCCCCCTGGATAGTTCCCAGCTGCCCCATTATTTTCAGTAAAACTCAGGGACAGATCACAGCTTCTGTGGTTTTTTGTGTATTGCCTGTAACCTGTCCCTGACTTTTACTAAAAATAACTGTGACAAAATCTTAATCTTATTCATGGTCCTGGTGAAGTACGATGTCACTCTAGAGAGGCTTCACAATCTTAAAGGGAATCAGAGAAGAAAAAGAAGGACATTTTCTACAAGGAGAAGCAGCCTTTTAACTAGGTTCAAACCCTCCACAGAAGTTTAACATGGAAAAGAACTGTACAGACAGCTAGTCCCATCCTATTTATTTTTATTAACCTCCCCCTGTTCGTTTATTTCATTCACCTGCTGAGTCATACCTTTTAGATTGGAAGCTCTCTGGGGCAGACTGTCATTTGTTATATTTATGTACAGTGCCCAGCACAATAGGACTCAAACCTGGTTGAATCCTTTAGATGCCACTAAAATACGTTAAATAAAAATAATAATGGAAAATACCTACAGCATTAGGTCACCCGATCTAGGGAACAGTTTTGCATCTGCTAAGTATATAGTACTTTGACTGCCAGTCTAATATAAGCAGGGTGACAGGGCGAAGCAGTGATAGTGTCTCTGTGTCCTTCCCAGGTGCCTGATAAGACAGCCAGGCAGAAGGTGGCGGGGAGGCTGCCCAGACAGAAGGGTAATGGGGGAATGCATGCACAAGGGAGAAGTCAGCCCAGGCTGAAGAAGAGGTGTGGGTAGAGGGCAGGCAGCAAAGGCTGAAGGAGGGAGGGAGGAGGCAGCCCAAAGTCCCTCATCCCACACCTGGGTTCCGCCTCCCACACCCAGCAAAGACACACGCGGGTGCGCAGAGTCCATGAGAGGTGAAGGGGGTAATGGGGAGTGGAACCAGGTCCCTCCAGGGCCTGCTCTGAGATTGGCCCCACAGCTTCCCACCCTACAGCCTGGCTCGGGAAGGATACGAGGGCAGCTGCGCCTGGTCGGGGATAGAGGTGCTGCAGGATCTTGCCCAGCCGGGCTGCTGCTGCTGTTGCCTTCCACATGGTTCGTGAAGCTGGGGTCGGAGAAGGGATTCAGGAGCTGTCAATGCCACCAGCCAGGGCTGCCGCGTCGAAGTGAACTGAGTCCTGCACGCAGCTGCTCTGAGCTGGTGCTGAAGTAGCTCCCCTCCTGCAACCCCTGGGCGGGACGGCAATGGGCCCAGCCCACACAGTGGCGGGGCCCTGCTCGAGCCTCACCCACCAGCGCCGCTCCTCTGCAGGGCAGCGATCCACACCACCCACTTCTGGCGGGAGGCAACAGCTGCTACTGAGCCGGGTGAGTGCTCTGGGCATGCTCAGTAACGCCTGCTGAAACCACTGCCCTCCCTGTGCCTGCTGCCTGCCCCGACATGCCTCCTTGTTCCGAACCGGGTCAGATGAGGTAAGACTGAGGGGTCTGAGTGTGCCTAGCTTCAGTCAACAGAACAGCGCTGGTGGATAACCTGCCAGCACCCTTTCCCTCTGCTGACGCAACTGCCCTGTTTTCTCAATGTAAACAAGGCTCTCCCCTGCTGAACCAGCTGAATGGGGCGGGGACATTGTATTTGCATGAACACTGTATTTGGACCCCCTGCCCCGATCACCATCTTCCCTTCCTCTGCTGTCTTCACAGTGCTCTGGCATGTGAAAGCCTCGTCTTCTGAGCCCTATTCGAATGAGGGCGACTTTCACCAGAACACGCTAAGCACAGTTCTGCTGCTATTTGTTCATGCAATAAGGGGCTAACATGTCATGACCTTGCAATGGACACTAAAGTGATTGGTATCCCACTACCAGCCAGACTGACCCTTTCCCATCATGATGAGCACCTAGGTGTGCTTATGCAAATACAGAGCCCATGCAAATACAGTGCTCCCTCTCCCCCTTCACATTCATCTGGCTTAGCAGGGTAGGGCCACTTCGACCTTGCTTACATTGAAAAAACAGGGCAGTTGTGACGGCAGAAGGAAAGGGTGATGTACACTGTGGATACTGGATACTTAGTGATCAGTGTGAATACCAGTGAGACACGGTACACCCGATTTGCAGATCAATAATGTTTAATGTGCAAGGTTTCTATAGATATATTAGTTGAATACAAAGCCTAAAATTAACTACAATATATCCTACTCACTAAACCTGGAGAGCTAAGCAGTCACTCAGAAGGCTGTATAAAGGAATGGCTTTCTTCAGGGGCCCCGCCAGGGAGTCAGTGGCCTCTGGTCCAATCGGTAGTGCCTCCCATGGAGTCAGATGTTGATGGAGTGCGCCCCTTTATCCAAGTGGTAACTTTTTATACCCTTCCATAAACAACTTTTGTCTAATTACCTCTCTACTCATTATCATATATGCTATTTACCTACACTGGGTTTTCACTCTTGACTACATTCTATTTCACCATGATAATTGGTCACGTCAAAACAAGATCTGGTGATAGGAGGGGCAGTGTAAAAATATGCCCCTTAGCAATAAAACAG
>NW_027132314.1:0-3909 GCF_026122565.2 Emydura macquarii macquarii | reverse complement strand
AGGCGAAGGGAAACAGTGTATTCTGATGTGTACCGTGGTGGAGGATGTGTTTCTAATTTAGCCAGTGCCAGGGGGGTTAATAGTGCTATACAGCTATTGAGAAGAATGTAGGCATCAACCCTAAGAAGGATCAGCATGCTTCAAACCAATACAATTATTATGTAAATCTCTCTTGGCAAGAGAGCATGAGCTAGAACTAAGCTTGGCCTCTGCTTCCCAAAACTCAGGCCTTTTACCACTTGAGCTAAGTGGGAAATCCCTTAGCTGGCATTAGAATGAAATTCCTTTACCTACAGTGTGGGCAGCCACTAGAGAGCAACGTTGCACTCACCTAAATGGAAAGCTGTCTGTTATAGCACACTGCGTCCTACCTGCCTTATCTGGGTCAGTTCTGTTTGTCCCTGTAACCATGCACTGTGATGATATAACTAATGTGTGAGATAGCGCGGTGCTGATCTCATGAAAGTTGGCAACTCCTTTATGTGGTGGCCCATTAAACATAGTGCTGAAAATACAGCTGCATCTCCAGATGTGCTGAGCTGCAACTGCTTCCAGACATCCTCCTTGTAGCCTGTGTCAGCTCCGGGTCCAAACACTGGGTGAGGCACTGTACTTGTCACATACTCGTTAATGAAAGGCAGTTTAGAAAGTGCTGTGTGGTAGCAAAACAGCTGATCAATTAAGAATTGATGGATTTTGATGCCCCTCTCCCCACTGACGCCCAAATGGCCACACATGCACTATACAGGTTTTGCATTAGAACAATTGCTCCATAGGAAGGGCTTGAAAACGGACTCGCCTTATGATGAGTAGAAATTTTACCCGAATATATGGGGCTGGCTCATTCCTTGGGGGAGAGGGCGAAAGCCTGAAGTTAATGATCTTGAGCCACTTCCTCTGATTAGGGGAGCGAGAAGGAGAAAAAGCTGCACAGGTATTCTAACTAAAGGGGGAAATGGGAGAGCAGCATAGGTGTTGATTTTCAGCAGGATGGGGAGCAATGCATAAAGAAGTCCGTGTGGAGAAGAGGAGCTGAAGGCTGAGGTTCTCCTCTCTATCCAGGAGAGTGGTAGCTAAGAGCAGGCTGCTAAGCAGTAAGGGGGCCCCTGTTCATTTGTTTGGAGGATGGTGGAACCCAGCATTCAGTAATGGTGGCCATGGGGTGTGTGAGGAGGTGTACTAGTTCTGTAAATGTGTAACAGGAAGCCAGATATGGGGTGCGTATGGAGTGGAGCTTGGGAAGGCTCTGGGCAGGAGCTCTGCAGTGAAGCAGGGAGACAGCAGTTTCCAGTTAATGCTGTTGCTCTTATTCCAATAGTTCCATGTTCAGCATTGGAAGAAAGTGACTCTTTGTGATATCCCTTATCATGGTTGCATGATATGAGAGAGCCTAGAATTTACTGATTTGGTGGAGAGGGCAGATCCCAGAATGTATTAACGGGAAAAGTCTGTTGGAAGGAGCTATCAGAATTGATTTTCTTTGGTGGGGAGCAGAACTGACGGGCTATGGGATGAGGATAAAGGTGACTTGTTGCTGAAGATGTGCTCGTGTAAACTGAAGAGACATGGCTTTCATGGGTGTTGCTTTAGGGTGGTGATGGAGCAAGTGCCTCTCACCGGGCAAAGTAGGTTATTCCTTGGGCCAAAAGCTATTGGACATTTACAAGCCCACAGAGATTGGTCACCAGGAAAAGCTCTTCTGTTAAATTAACAGCTGTGACTGTCGTGTAGTATTAGGTTTAAAGGAAATATGTCGCCTCTTTCCCAGAATGGCTGCAGCTGCTACAGCTTCTAGCAGCTTCTCAGGACTTTTTCTGTGACCTAACTTCCTCACAAGAGGGATTACGGTTCTAGGCATCTTTTGAGACTTTGCTGTCATAAAGGGGGCACCAACTGCAGCATCTATAATTCATAATCCTTCTCACCAATTTGCCATTTCATACAAAGTTTCACCTAAAGTTAAAGGTCCAGGCTCCTTAGAAGAGTTAAATGTCTCTATTTACCAGGGATTGGCCTTAAAATCCTTGACTGTATGTTGGTAAGCAAATTCCAAAGTTGCTCTCAGGAGCTTAATGCACTTATAAATGTCCTTACTGCCTTTGTTGCTACCAACTTAACATAAACCCCCTTTGAAAAAACCAGTTCGTATTAGTAAAATCTTCTTCACTTGTGAATGTCCTCAATGAACATTTAATTATGTAAGTAAAAACGATGCTGTATTTTGTCCCACCCTGTGGAATGCAAAGCCTTGATTGTCGTAGTCTGTTATGTGCTGTGGGAGGGGATGTGTGGAGCTTGCATTGCTCCTTGTGCCAAGAAGAGCCATTCTAGGATTTTCAGTGGTTGCAGGCCAAGGCCAGTGCACGACTGACCTACATACAGAATCCTGAAAAGGCTAGTGTATGGTTTGTGTGTTATCCCCTGCTCCAGTTAACACCTGCTGCGGGAGCCTTTCATTCCGCATTGGTGCTGGGTGATTTTCATCTCCTCTAGTAGCTTTGTCCTGGTATATGAAAACACTTTTTTTTTTTTTTTTTTTTTTTTTTTTTGGTTTGTTTTTGCTTTGCATTTCCTGAAGTTTAAAAATGCTAAGCAATGGCTGTTTGGCTTCCCACCACCCTCCTTTCACCTGAGCAGAGAACATGATTACACAGCAGTGTTGCACAGAAGTGTTTCTTAATTACTGTAGATATTTTGAACAAGCCTCAATGAATTTAAAACTAACAATGCAAATATTCTTATCCCAGTTTGTGTTTCTTATCCCAGGTTGAGCAATTGACTATAAGCAAAGAAGGGAGACAGGAAGAAAAATGTGAAAGGAGGGAATATTTCCTTTTCATCATTGTTCCTTTATTTTATTTTTATAGCATATAATGCTCACACTAGGGAGAGATTAGCATTTCTTTTTTTCCCTTTTCATTTATCCTGGCTGAGAGTTAAAACTGCGCACAGCTGAGCTGTGGCTACGGAACATAACTAGGGCCTGCAGAGATAATCACAGTTAACACAGAGGGGTCTGTAACTCAGGTCCTAGTCTATGGCCAGGTCTACACTACGACACCCGAGTGACCTAGTTATACCGATCTAACCTGTGTTGTAGACTGCACTATCTTGATGGGAAATGTAGCTACCACCACCTTTCACCGAGGTGGATTAAATATGCTGAAAGGAGAGCTTCTCCTGTCAGCACAGGAGCATCTTCAGTGAAGAGCTACCATGGTGCTGCTGCAGCACTGTACCTGTAGACAAGTCCGTAGTGGGAGAATCGTGTGATTCTACCCCAAGGAGGTGATCACTTGAGGCGCATCCCCTCTGGGGATGCACTCAGCGTGGTCAGTGATGCAGCTAACTTGGTAACTGATGGTGAATGGAAAAAACAATGCTCCGGATAGGGGGATATTTAATAGATGAGAAATAAGGTTTACAGTGCTGTGCTAAATTCACAGGCTTAGGTTAAGTGTGGCCTTAGACCAGGTATATAGAGACCATAGGCATGCAGACACACTTCAGGCAGTGTACCCATAGAGGTATAATTGCCCTGCACCAGAATCCAACCCTATGATCTACCAAGAGACAAGACTTCTGCAGGTGTGTATGCGCTTTCGTCTCCTCCCATTCTTCCTAAGGTATAGCTAAATCATTACTTGATGAGTCCTCTTAATTGAACACAAGATTCACAGGACTAAGGGTTTGCAAAGGAAAATATAATATATATTGTAGATACAGGAAAGTTGACCTTCTGCAGAGCAGGTGCCACAGATCTTAAAGTGAGTTTTATCTTCGAGTGATTGCTCATGTGCATTCCAATGTAGGTGTGTGCGCGCCCCATGCACAGATTCCCGGAACTTTTTTCCCTAGCAAGCCCCGCATGGCCAGCTCAGGCGCCCTGGAGTGCCGTGCTCTTATCGC
>NW_027132313.1:0-3865 GCF_026122565.2 Emydura macquarii macquarii | reverse complement strand
GCACAATGTATCACTGAGAGTACTTGTAAGTGAAAGTTAATAGAGCTTGATTCTCATCAAATTTACACATGTAAATTTCGAGTGATGCTATTCCAGTCAAAGTTTCTGAATTCAGAACCTGGCCCTTAGAATCTTTCCCATGTACTAGAAAGAGGCCGTGATGTAATTTGGTCTCTCCGGAATAGAAAAAGTAAGAAAAATGTAACGAGGCAATGAAACACATTTATAAATACCATCAGTGCTGGACAGATAAATGAAATGACCATATTCACCATGCGCTCACAAGATCACAATTCTAAAATCACACAGTGCTCAAGCAGGCTATGGAACATATGGCCACAAGATATCAATGGGACCAAGAGGTTAGTAGGATTCAAAGAGGGACTGGAGATTGATCTAGGGAAGCAGAAAATCCAAATACAGTAGTAAGCGGTTTTTCAAATAGCTTGAGAGGGTCATAAACCTTCCTGATTTACACCATAAAATATGTCTGTGTCAGGAGGAATTTTCCCCTGGGAGCAGGTTATCCCACAACTGGCTATTGTACGGCTTCTTCTACCTTCCTCCGAAACTTCTATTCCTCGCCACAGAAAAAGGGGCTAAATGTACTACAGGTCTGATCCAGTCTGGCATTCCCTATCGGTGGTGTACGTGAGAATACAGGAATGGCCACACAGGGTCAGACCAATGGTCCATGAAGCCCAGTATCCTGTCTTCCTGAGGGCCAATGCCAGATGCTTCTGAGGGAATAAACAGAACAGGTAATCATTATGTGTCAATCCAAGAGTATGTTTTGTTGATCTTCCTTGACCTTCTGAAAGACTCTGGACATACACTGAGAGCAGAATGATGTTTCCTTCAATATTACCTAGTCTCATGTTACTTTTTCTTTCAGGAAGTAAAGTTCAAAACTCCTTGGACCCACACAGTATATCATGTCAGCTGTCAATGACACCAAATTCCAACCTGCAGTCTTCCTTCTCAACGGCATACCTGGGCTGGAAGACGTCCATGTCTGGATTTTCATCCCTTTCTGCTTAATGTATGTTATTTCCATATTAGGAAATTCAGTCATTCTGTTCATTATAAAAACAGATCCATCCCTCCATGAGCCCATGTACATTTTCCTTTCCATGCTGGCTGTTACAGACCTTGGCTTATCGTTATCCACCTTACCAACAACACTGGGCATATACTGGTTTCACTCGAGGGAGATCAGCCACGATGCCTGTTTTGCCCAGGTGTTCTTCATCCACTCGCTTACGTTAATTGAATCATCTGTGCTCTTGTCCATGGCCTTTGACCGTTTTGTTGCGATCTGTAATCCGCTGAGATATGCTTCCATCTTAAGCCCACCAAGAATAGCCAAGATGGGACTGGTGTCTCTGCTAAGAGGGGTTGTCCTAATATTACCTGTCCCCATTCTCCTGAAACAGCATCGATACTGCAAGGATAGCATCCTCTCCCAGTCCTACTGCCTGCATTCGGACGTTATGACAATGGCTTGTTCAGATATCAGCGTCAACATCATCTATGGTTTCTTTATAACAGTCTCTTCACGAGGGTTGGACTTGCTGTTCATCCTCCTATCCTATGTGATGATCTTTAAATCAGTGCTGAATATTGCATGCCACGTGAAGCGCCTCAAGGTCCTAAATACCTGCGTCTCCATGTTTGCGTCGTCCTTCTCTTCTACACACCACATATTGCCTTATCTGTGATATATAGATTCGTGAAGAACTTTTTTCTCCGATATTGCCAATTGTCCTGGGCAACGTCTATATGCTGGTCCCACCCCTGATGAACCCAATTGTGTACAGCGTGAAAACAGAAGCAATTCGTGTGAGGATAATGAGGGTATTCATCAAGTGAAGGGTCAGTTCATCACGCAAGTCCCTAGAATGAAATGTCTGTAACTGGCTTCATGCTATCCCCAGTCTCCACTGTGCAGGGGGAAGCTCTGGGACAGCGAGAATCCACACTGGGCGGCTAGTCTTATGGTTTGTGCACTGCTCTGCGGTTCAAGGTCCCAGCTCACACAGGGAGTCTGTGCCAGAGTTTGGCATTTTTTGTTCGTTGCCTAAATCCTGGTGCCCTACCTTACCCACAAGACCCTCCTTCCTTTTCCCAGCCACAGGATAGGACCACAGGGTCACGACCTAGAACTGAAAGTGATGAAAAATCTTCTCCTTTTTGTGCTCCTCTTGCACACAGCTGTGGGTGTTCCTAGTTCAGCCAAAAGATTGCATTTGATGTTGAAATTGCTGGGTGAGTTTCTAGGGACTGTGTGATACAGAAGGTGAGACTAGATAATCATAGTGTTCTCTTCTGGCCTTAAAATCTAGAATAGTTACACTGCAAATTGCATTTATTTCCATTGTCTGATGAGAGTTTAGAAACATCTTCCAGCAACTGGAACAACTCTTAAGCAACTTCTCCTCTGTGTTTTAAGTCCATTTAGACCTCTGAAGAAAGAACCAGGTTTAGCACCAAAGCTAGGTGAAATTTTCCAGACATATTGTTCATTTGCTGGAAAATGCAGGTTCAGCTGACTTGAAACGATTTGCAAATTTGACAAAATAGTTTTGGCCTTTCACAAAATGATCAGAGATGAGGAAGAAGGTGGTGGGCTGTCTCTCGTCACCCAGTACAATCTTTAGGTCAGTGATTGAGTACTCTCATGTGGGTTGTGGGACAGCCCAGATTCAAATCCTCCTTTCACCAAACCTGAAATCGAGTCACTAGAAATTTTTCAGACTGGACCAAAAAATCAGTTAGGCTTGGCGCTTAGAGGACATGAAGGGGATATAGGCACCCCAAAATTTGCTTTAACCCCCCTGCCACCACCCCACCTTGTGCAAAGGGTGTTAACGATATGCTGGGTTGTCCTTAAGGAAAATGGCTCATTAGGTGAAGGAGCTCCCCTGTACAGTGACCACTGTCCTGCAGTCTGGGAAGATGGGGTCAGGAACCAGGGTGGAACTTTTTCAGGCAGGGAGATTCCCGGAAATGGATCTGACCTGCCTCAGGATCAGCCCCATGCAGGGAAAGAGGAAGTCCTGCCCCTCCCTAGCCCTGCCGGGACAAGCAGTTGGAGTCTGGCACAGGGTGGGAGCCCCTGCCTGGAAACCCCCTCACCAGAGCTGGGCCCAGCGCTTGCAGGCTACAGGGGCCTTGGGTTGACTGTGTGTATCTGTGTCAGGGGGTGTCTTTATAGAGCAGTGTGACATTCCCCAGGGTATAATCTGGACTCCTTGAATGGCTGTGCCCCCTTCATTCTCCACCTCAGGGTGGCTTTTGCACTGCTTTGCTGATGAGCAACACAACCTGCCAGGCTCTGGTCACTCATAGCCCTCAGCTTGCAACGTTGCGTGAATGCTCTCCCAGCTCCTCATGAACTAGACACAGGGCAACACCTGCCACTTCTCTATGCTCAGCCTTGCACCCCAGAAATGTGTATCTTGTACTGTCCTGTCTGTTCACTGTACAAAGCAAGCTCATGTAAATCCGTTTTTCCAGCAAAGGACAATAATTATGCACCAGCTTTGCTGTTTCAAGCAGAGTTTCCCACACTTTGAACTGTGGAGATTGGTCCCAGGCTGGGAAGGAAATCCATCCTGTGTATGAAGAACTGTGAACTGCCTTCAACATAAAATGGGGTGAGAAAAACTGTTTGTGAAACAAATTAAAAATAAACACACCGTCTTACTCCTAAACTTTACCAAGTGAAATAAGATTTGAAGCAATCAATATTGACATTTATATCTCATGACTTGTGATCACTTTAAATCCTTCTTGCTATTGTCAATAAACTTGTTCCATTGCTTTATCGTAACCACTGAATTTGGGTCAAAGTCTTTCAAGC
>NW_027132312.1:0-36914 GCF_026122565.2 Emydura macquarii macquarii | reverse complement strand
AGACACAGCAGAGTTGCTGAGAGGAGATTCCTTTGCCTCAGCAGTAGACTGGTAAGCAGCCACCCAGGCAGTCAGGTTGTTCTTTTTCCCTGCTTAATGGTCACTAAAATTGATTAGAAAATGGCAAACCAGTTTCATTACAAGTGTTGACATTTGAAAGTTACTTTACATTACTCAGGAAGAAGTTTTTTTTTTTTCTTTTTCAAGCTTTTGGTGGATTTTTTTGTTTTTAAACTGCTGTGCAGTAAAATCAATCATGTCCTTCCCAAAACTTCCTCTGATGTTAGAAAAATTATCATGGAGCAAAGTAACAGACTTTTATTTTTCCTGTTCTGTCTCTGTAACGTCTTCAAAACTGTAGAAGTGCAGATTGGGGGGGGGGAGAAGAACAAGGAATGTGAGCAAACATGACAGAATGGTGAACAAACCTTTGCCAGGATAGTTGGGGTGTTTTCTCGATCATGGGCGTTTATATCCCTGGTAAGTGTTTAACTTTCCTAGTGGGGATTTGAATGGAGATTTTCATCATTCAGTTTCAGACTCTCACTAAGCAGTTTGAATCAATAACAGCCACTGGCAGAGAACTCCAAAAGCTAACACAGGCTTGTGTGATAATGAGGGGCCAGACATCTCCAGGGCAAAACAGCAAGTTTAAAACAAGCCGTTAGACCAGCTGATTGCATGTTGTGGTGTTGTGTATATAAAAATGTGTTGAGTACATTCTCTTCTGAAACCTTGTAAGGCTCTAAACTTACTTGAGCTGTGCAGACAGACTGTCCTTGTGGCTGTAGATACAGATCTAGGTTATGAACACGGTTTATTACAATGTCAGCGCCACCTCTCAGTGGCCAGCCTGGTAGGGCCGTGCTGCTCACCACCACCAGATGAGACTAGCTCCAAGCCCCTAGCACTGGATAGCCCAAGGAATGCTGGGCTGTTACAGTTAAAGGGAAGACACTGTGACACATCCTGGTGATCAAGTAGAGATGGAATTTCCCTTGCTCTAAAATACCCACAACTCACAGTAGCCTGAGATAAAGGGATGGGGAGCCAACCAGCCAATCCTGTCTAAAAGGGAAGGGGTTTGGAGCGAAATTTGCCCAGTAACTGAGGGACAGCTGATGAGTGGGTGCTGTCTGGGAAATGCTGGACCTCCTAGGTTTAGGTAATATGCTGGGAAACTGTCATTGGAAAAGGGATTTTGCTCTAATTTGCGAGTATAAAACTTGATTTCTGTTTCCTGTGGCTTGTATGTGTTTGTTTCCCTTGGTGTTTCCTCTATGAATCCACAGTCTTTCTGCTAAATAAACATCATGTTTGTTTTTACCCCAGCAGGTCACTGTTGTGCAAAGGAAGGGAAGTGTAGCTGTCAAGAAGGGAGAAGGTGCCTCTTAATCTCTGGGTTTGGGGTGGTCACTTGCCGGGTGAACCCTGCAAGGAGTAACTAGACGGCTGGAAACCAGGGCAAGACCCTTATTGTCGCAGGTTCGTTACTGGGGTTAGGGCTCCGCGCCTTTACTGCGAAGCTTTAAGGCACCCAAAGTTACAGGGAGGGTGAGACTCCTTGCTGGTCTGTGTGATCCCCACAGCGTCACAATGATAGTCCCACAGCAGCATAACAACTGATCTGTCTGGTACAGCACACACAAAATCAGACACAGGCCTGCCTAAAAAAGGCTTCGGCGTTCTGGTTTTGGACAGGAAAACCCCCTTCCAGGGGCGTTTGGTTCTGCTGGAGAACAGGGGCGCTCTTCACGTCCAAAACAAGCCAATATTCAGCTGTTCGGCCCCTTCCAGCTGTGGCATCTCACTTTAGCGTGGACCTCCCACATCCTAGGGAGGTTATAGAATCATTGTCCTGCTCCCTCCCCATCCCAATGACTACCCGTCATCAATCATAATGGCAACTCAGTCAGCCATGATGAGCATGGATACTGCATCGGGCTAGGAAGGCAGGGTGAGGAGAACTCTACAGCCTGGTCTTTGTCATCAACCTCCCCTGTGTGGATCCCAACACCCCCCGCCTGTGTTCTCAACCCACCATTGGGGTGGGGACTTCCAGGAGAGGGAGCATTTGAATTTTAAACTTCAATCTAGTTATTGACACTGGTGGGATTTGATTCTCATTGTAGAGTACAGTTGATGTCGTTCCCCCCCAGACACATCTCATGGCAGACTCAGAGAGGAAAAATGAAATGTCCATCACAGAATTCATCCTCCTGGGATTTGGGAATATCCCTAAACTGCAGGTTTTCCCTTTCTGCTGTTTCTAACCACCTACTTGGTGACCAGGGCTGGGAACATCCTCATCACGGTGCTAGTTGTGGCTGATCAGCATCTTCACATGCCCATGTACTTCTTCCTGGGGAACTTGTCCTCCTTGGAGACCTGCTACTTCTCCACCATCCAGCCCAGGATGCTGGCTAGTCTCCTGACTGGGGACAGAACCACTTCTGTCTGGGGCTGCCTCACACAATATTTGTGTGGTTTTTTTTGTTTTGGTTTTTTTTTTCTTGGGGGCTACAGAGTGGTGTCCCCTAGCTGCAATGTTTTATGATTGTTATCTAGCAATATGCAAACCAATGCACTATGCAGCCCTTATGAAAAGCAGCTCATGTCTTTGGCTAGCAAGTGGTTCTTGGGTATGTGGGTTTTTTACTCTTCCCATAATATTTCTTATGATACAATTCACTGTCTGTGCTCCCAATGAAATTGATAACATTTTCTGTGCATCAATGCAAATAATAAATCTCTACTGCAGTGACACATCATAGATGGAGCTTGCCGTTACCCTCCTGGTAGCTTTATTCATGCTGCCCCCCTTTGCACTGACACTGGCATCCGATGTTTGTATCATCACCACCATTCTGCCAATCCCTTCCACCACTGGGAGGCGAAAGGCCTTTTCCACCTGCTCCTCTCACCCCATCGGGGTGACCATTTTCTATGGGACCCTGCTCGTGGTGTATCTGCTACCAAAAACACACCTGCTGAGACCTAAATCAAGTGTTCTCTGCCTGCTACACAATCTGACTCCTCTGGCCAATCCCGTCATCTATAGCCTGAGAAACAAAGAGGTCAAGGAGGCGGTGAGGAAAGCTTGCAGGAAATGCATGTTTGGGCAATGCGAGCCAATCAGTTGCCTTAGGTAAAGTAGGTAGGCCAGAGGTTGGCTTCGGGCCTGAAGTGAAGTCTGCTCTAGACCAAGATTGTGTTCACATTAGATTCACTGGGCTGTGTCATGCTCTTGGAATCACAGCCAGAGGCGGAAGGGGAGACAGACACAGCTCTTGGAACCTGTGACCCGTTCTTGTTAGGGCTTTATCAGAGCCCACAGCTGGGTGCGACTGGGCGGATGGGAGATTTGAACTAGTGGTTGCTCCAAGTTCAGCCAATGACAGGGGTTTGTGCTCAGTGAGGCGGTGAAGGGAAAACAGACTCTGCTGGGAAGCTGAGCATCCCTCCTTGTAGGGTGAGAGAGTCACCCACCCCCCCCCCCCATTATACAAATATAGGGTTGCAGCATAAGCCTGGGACTCCAGCATTAGGAAATGGTGTAGTTAATTTTTTGTTCATTGTAGTGTTTCATCCCCAGGCTCCTTTCCAAAGGGACAGGCATCAAAAGGAAACCCTCTAACCTGAGCTGCAGGGCCCAGCACTGGCCTATTACTGGCCCTTTCTCAGCAGTGATGTAAGACCAGTTTCTCAAGATACCTGGGTGCCTAGTGGGATTTTTTTAAAAGCATCTGGGCACCTCACCTGCCAGAGGGGCCTGCAGGTGAGTCAGGCAGAGGAACGTCTTCCTGCCCCTGGTCCCTGCAGCGCTCGGGGACTCGGCTGCCCGGTGTGAGGCTGCGGAGGACATGGCCGGAGGCAGAAACACAGGAGCCTGTGGCCCTTTCCCTGAAAACACTTAGCGACCTACAGGGTCGCAGGCAGCTGAGCAGGAGTTTTGTGAATCACCGAAGGGCTGGATTCAGGGATTCAGGTGCCTAAAGTGGAAGTTTTGTGACTCCAGCCCTAGGCCCACATCCTCCTCCTCGTGTTACAGCTGGAGAAACTAAGGCAGTTGTGGTGCAGTTACCTGCCTGGACTCGCTCAGTGGGAAAGTGGCAGAGAATAGCCTAGAAACCAGACCTCCAGAGTCTTAGTCTGATGCAGTGTTTGCTCCACTGTATCCACTTGTAACTGACAATGGCACCTAAGGGTGTTAGGTGCCCAACTCCCATTCACTGGCTGTGGAATTTAGGTGCCTAACATCACCTCTATGGGAAAACCAGCCTGTACATTTATAGCCAAACCGGTATCCTGAGAATTCCCCCCACGCCCAGGGGATGTTTTCCACCCGCTTCTCCTCATGTTTTACCATGATCTAAGAGACCCTCATAACTGTGTGTGTGTTACCAAAAGCTGAGCGCAATAAAAGAACTAAACTGAGTCATCTCTTTGTCATCTTTGTTGTCAGACCTCCCAATATCTGTTCACTTCATGTCTGGTGTGAGGAATCCATGTGTCACGGCTGCTCTACATGTTCGTGTTGCACACTCTTAACATTACCGGCGTACACCTTCCTGTGATGGGGACAAGCGCCACTGGGCTGGTCAGCCTGGGGCCATGCCAGCCCTGGTTAGAGAAGGAGCTGGAGCTGAGGGGAATCAGGCACTTTCCAGTCTAGGGCAGATGTAGCCAGGGTGAGAGGCAAACTCAGGAGGGTGAAGTTAAACTTAGGAGAGTGAGAGAGGCTCCTCCAGGGAGACCCCTGAGCTGGGGGGTTTCCTCCCTTATGGGGGCAACGAAGGAGAGAAACTGAGGTGAGGGGCTGCCCTGAGTCCTCCAAGTGCATGCAATTCTACTGAGGTAAAGGTGCTTCTGACAGGCTGGTTCATGTCCACACAGGAAGGAGAACAGACAATCTATTGGTGAACTTTGTCCACACCTGAACTTGTACCCGGAGAACTATTTCACACCACCAACCAAGTCTAGTTACACTCATGCAAATGTATTGTCGACAATGTATTTGTCGACAAAGCAAGGGAGGCGTGATCACTGAAATGCTCCTCCCACCGTTGGGATTGTCCTACAACGCCGACATTGTAAAGCCTCCTCAACAAGAGATGCATGGCTTTTGTCAGTGCAGTTAGGGCAACACACTCCTGTAATAGACCCCTAACCTATGACTGATTTATTGAAGTCCTCAAATAATGGTTTAAAGACTTCAAGGTACCGAGAATCCACCAGAGAATGCACCAGTGAGTGGCCCATGCCCCACGCTGCAGAAGAAGGTGAAAACCCCCCTGGGCCTCTGCCAATCTGTCCTTGGGGAAATTCCTTCCCGACCCCAGATATGGTGATCAGCTAAATCCTAAGCATGTGGGCAAGACTCACTCATCTCACTGGAGTAACTCCTGATTTATTCCAGTGGCAACAGAACCTCCCTGGTGCAAAGTAGGGGCACAATGTGTCCTCTCACTCACCTTCCACAGGTGTGAATGGCTGTAGGAGGCACACTTTGCATGGACTGGAGTTGGAGCACGTGACTCTGCATCTCTCACTTTGCCCATATGGAAGGTGGAGATTCAGTTCAATATGCAAGATGGCTCCTGCCTCCAGAGGTCAAGTGGACACCTGAGTTTTCTCTTTCCCTATAAACCCCCAAAGGCCCCAAATAATACATGACTAGAAATGCTATATGCCAGTTTCATGTGGCTTTGCTGCCTTTCCTGTGAATGCCAAGAATCCATGGTGCTAAACAAGAGCGAGAGAGAAAAAAAGAGAGAGAAATTGGTAAACAGTTACTGTCACTAGTAGCTCCCTTAACTTCAGTGGGACTGTTTGAGTGTATAACTGTTCACTAATGTGACCAAGGGGTTCGTAAGCTAGCCCTCAGTTAACTGGTCACTAGCACTTGAGGGGGTAGATTTTAACCAATGTGACATGGACATAAACCCAATCTGTATCCTCATTCCCGGAGCTGAGCAGCCCTTAACTATTCTGATGGTTCTGCTAACAGCACGCGGACCAAACTTATCCAGGATGTAATCTCACTGCCTAGAGTGGAGTTACTCCTGGAAGAAATCTGGCCCCCTGATGTTTACACAGAACTCGCTGGATTTCCCTCGATGCCCTTCGGAGTTAATAACTGTTTTTCTCTACTGAGGAAGCATCGCTTAGGCCCCAAAGACATTTCCACTGCTTGCTACTCTGGGACCCAGTCGGGGATATTCTTCTTGTGAGAATGAAGTCATGCCTCAATTCGGCTACACATCATTGAATCAGAGCCTCGGCCGGTAAAAATCAACCCAGCTCCATTCACTTGCATGAGGCAATGCCAATTTACACCAGCTGAGGATCTGGCCCAGCATGTTTTCTTCCTCCTGTTTGTTCAATCCTGTGAGATCTTATTTACCTGCTTTAATTTTACGTTACTTTTATTTTTGTCTTAAGCATGACTGAGACGTCTGTAAGCACCTCCAGCCCCTAGGCATTTAGTGTAATGGGCCAAATTTATCCCGAATGTAACATTGTGCACTCCAGTCGTGCTACACCAGTGGAAGAATTTTAACAATGCCTTCTGAAATCTGTGTGGAATTGTTACTCTTTTTCATGATCATTGCACAGACTTTTTAATAATGCCCAGTGGGACCTATTAATCTTAATGACCTTTCATTGTTAGCTGATCAGTAGAGCTTAATTTTGAAGGGATAAATAGCTAAAACTTACAGATCAGTAATGTTGTTGTAATAAAAGTCCATATGGGCACTAGATCAGGCAGCTATTAGGGGGTTAGATACTGACATGTTGGGCACCTGCGATACACCTAAAATGAACATATATGGATATTTTTTCCCAATATGTTAATCCAAGTTTCAAGCTGACAGAAAAGCTTGATATCTTCCATTGTTGTTTGCATCGTTGTTGTAGCTATATTCGTCCCAGGGTATTAGAGAGACAAAATGGGTGAGGTAATATTTTTTTCTTGGACAAACTTTTGAACTACACATAGCTCTTCTTCAGGTCCGGGAAAGATACTTGCTAAATAAAAGTGGAACAAATTGTTTAGCATATGTAATTAACATATATTTTAAGGGAACTGGCCCATTAACACCTCTGAAGTCAGAAGACAAATAAGAGAGGTTAGCAGGTTACAGATTTTTATTAAGACCATGATTTTTAGTGTTGAGCAAAATTATAAATTTTAATTCTGATCTGAGAGGTCAGACATGGACTGATCATTTTGTGAAAAGTGTTTGCTCACAGGCAAAATGATTTTTCTGTCTTTAATAATTTAATCAACAGTGAGGTGGCAAAATTCGCAGATGATACAAATGATTCAAGATAGCAAAGTCCAAAGTTGACTGCAAAGAGTTACAAAGGAATCGCACTACACTGGATGACTGGGCAACAAAATGGTAGATGAAATTCAGACTAAAGTAATGCACCTTGGAAGAAGTGATCCCAACTATATATACAAAATGATGGGGTTTAAATTAGCTGTTCTCACACAGGAAAGGTGCAGGAGAGTAAAGAGTTAAAGCTGGACAAGTGGTGAAGCCTAAGCTACAGGGAACGGGGTCAAGGCAAGGGAAAACCTTGTTTCTGTTAATTGGTGTAAATTTTAGTTAGAGTCTGTTATCTTTTTCTTCTTTTCCTCCCTTCCTGGCCATCTGTGCTGGGAATGAAGCTAATAAAATACCTATTTCTGTGCAAGGCCTTTTGGTGAGAAGAAAGCATTATCTTCCTTCTCCCCCTGGCATACCTTTACTTCAAAGAATGTTAGTGTAAAATGTATAGGTTTTTAGGTGATGTGCTTGACCTCTGTATGGTAATCCTGTAAACAACAAACAGGGGCGGGTATAATTATATTCATTATGTAGTCGTTAATATTCATTTTATAGGTGTCAATGTAAGCAAATAAGGGTCAATGGGGTGTTGCTGGAAATGTCTACATTTACATACCATTATGGATATAAGGATTGTAAAGTAACCCCCTCATTGCTTACTCGCGGCGTTGAGCTGGAACGAGCAGGCAATAAAAGGTTCCGTCTCCCCAATCCACCCCTGGGACAACCTGTTCGGTTATTTCTAACAAAAGGGATCTTGGCATCATTGTAGATAGTTCTCTGAAAACATCTGCTTAATGTCCAGCAGCATTCAAAAAAGATAACAGAATGTTAGGAACCATTAGGAAATGGATAGATAATAAGACAGAAAATATCATAACGCCACGTTATAAATCCATGGTATGTCCACACCTTGAGTACTGTGTGCAAATTGGGTTGCCCTATCTCCCCTCTATTCGGCATTGGTGAGGCCACATTTAGAATATTGTGTCCAGTTTTGGGTCCCCCACTACAAAAAGGATGTGGACAAGTTGGAGAGAGTCCAGCAGAGGGCAACAAAAATGATTAGGGGGCTGGAGCACAGGACTCATGAGTAGAGGCTGAGGGAACTGGGCTTGTTTAGTCTGCAAAAGAGAAGAGTGAGGGGGGATTTGATAGCAGCCTTTAACTACCTGAAAGGGGGTTCCAGGGAGGATGGGGCTAGGCTGTTCTCGGTGGTGGCAGATGACAGAACAAGGAGCAACGGTCTCAAGTTGCAGTGGGGGAGTTCTAGGTTGGACATTAGGAAAAAGTTTTTCACTAGGGGGTGGTGAAGTACTGGAATGGGTTACCTAGGGAGGTGGTGGAATCTCCATCTTTAGAGGTTTTTAAGCTGAGGCTTGACAAAGCCCTGGCTGGGATGATATAGCTGAGGTTAGTCCTGCTTTGAGCAGGGGGTTGGACTAGATGACCTCCTGAGGTCCCTTCCAACTCTAATATTCTATGATTCTATGATTACCGACCCTCAGGTCTGATCCTGTGTCTCTTACCAACAGACCCCAAGGAAGGGTGTGAGTATATAAATATATAAGCATATGCAGGCAAAGAGATCCCTAATATTATATCACTGCTTTTTGTGTATGTGGTTTGGAGCTCTCTTGTCTTTAGTGATTGTGCCAGTAAATGTGGCTAAGGTTTACCAGAGGTGTCATAGCAAAACAGTCGGGTCCTGGGAAGAAGACCTGGGATGTGTAAGGAATAACCTGTTGTTCCCAGAGTGCATTCCAGAGAGTTTTGTTCCTGGTATTTCCGGTGCCTGTTGTGTGAGGTTCCCTGATCCTTTAAAATTCTCTATTTTCCCCTTCTCTTTTTATACTTGGTGAATAAATTTGACATGGTTTAAACTCAATCTAGTGATCACTGAATCAGGGAAGTGGCTGGTAAGGAGGTGGGAGCGTGAACCACAATGAAACTGGTAGTTAAGAAAAGGCCTGGGGGTTACAGAGGATAAGAAGCTGGATATAAGTCAGCAGTGTGTCCTGGTTGCCAAGAAAGCTAATAGCATATTGGGCTGCATTAGGAGGAGCAATGCCAACAGATGGAGGGAAGTGATCATTCCGCTCTATTTGGCACTGGTGAGGCCACATTAGGAGTATTGTGTCCAGGTTGGGCCCCCCACTATAGAAAGAATGTGGGCAAATTGGAAAGAGTCCAGCAGAGGGCAACAAAAATGATGAGGGGGCTGGAGCACAAGACTTATGAAGAGAGTCTGAGGGAACTAGGCTTGTTTAGTGTGCAGAAGAGAAGAACGAGGGGGATTTGATACCAGTCTTCAACTACGTGAAAGGGTGGTTCCAGGGAGGATGGAGCTAGGCTGTTCTCAGTGGTGGCAGATGACAGAACAAGGATCAATTGTCTCAAGTCGCAGTGAGGGAGGTTTAGGTTGAATATTAGGAGAAGCTTTTTCACTAGGAGGGTGGTGAAGCACTGCAATGGGTTACCTAAGGAAGTGATGGACTCTCCATCCTTAGAGGTTTTTAAGGCCCAGCTTGACAAAGCGTTGGCTGGGATGATTTCGCTGTGTTTAGTCCTGCTTTGAGCAGGGGGTTACACTAGATACCTTCTGAGGTCCCTTCCAACCCTTATCTTCTATGATTCTATAGTGAAGCATCCTGAGGATCCTGGGCCGGCCCTTCTCAGGTTGGGAAGACTCCATTGTATGGAAGAGAGGAAGGGGAGCTTTTGTGGTCAGTCAGTAAAGAGAGTTGGGTCAGAGACTCAGGTACTTTCACCATCCAAGTCCACCATAAGCCAGGAAAATTCCCCACCATAGTAGGATCACTTCCCCTCTTATATATGGGGACCCCCCATGTCCTCATAAAAGTCAGTGTCCATCATTCAAGAACTTGCTGTTTTTTACCCAGGAAAACTTCTGCTGACATGGATGGGGCTACTCATATGAGTCAGAAGTAGGCACAAGGATTCACACACAAATGAATTTTGATCTTATGCCCTAACCCATTGTACCTCAAAGCTAATGGGAGCACATAATTGCCCCAGGATTGACATCATTCAGCTTGTTCCATGGATGAGTGCATCTATAAATGCCAGACCTTCTCCAACCACGCTGGCTTTCATCTCTCTACTTTGGTGGATCAGGAAGATCTTAGGCAGTTTGGTGCCTGTTGTCTCCTAGTGTAAATACGCACAATTTATGTGCTCAAAATCTAGTCACCCTCTCGTGTCTTGAACCAGCAACTGTAGCAGCCTGCCACTGACTCACATACAATGATATTATTCCTTTAGGTCACATGGTAGAGGCTTAAGTTTTACAATAGGTGGTTTGGAAGTCAATACCTTTTGTAGATAGATAGATAGATAGATAGATGTTGATACTGAACTGATAATTTGTGCTCTTATGCTCCATGGAGAAAGAGGTGCTTAATGAGATATCTTATCAGTACTCAGGACTAACATTACATACTTCTGCAAGGACCACACACCAGATTTTGGGAGAGAAAATTCAAATAGTCCCATTCAGCCAATGTACAAATTCTTTGGAGTCAGATGGAAGATAGGTGCCCACCCTGTTCCTTTTGTTGTTGGTGGTGGTGGTGATGTTTTGTTGTTTTTTTTTCTAAATTAGGTCCATAAATAGCTGATGGTAAGCATCTATCAATCTATCTATTTGTCTGTCTACTTAGGTCTCTACTCCCCAACCTGATCTAAAACAGCCCAGAAGTGATAACCTTTCGAGCATGATACAAAGGTGTAGCAGGAGGGCGTGCAATCTTAGCCTTTAGTGCCAGCAAGGTAGACGATGCCTGACCTTCTAATTCTGCACTATTTAAATGGCTTCTTATATCTTTAATTAAAACATGCTGAGATTTTACTGTGATCCACCCGAGAAATGCTCTAAGAACCAGAAATTTCTCTTAAATCCTTTAGGTCATCTAGCTCCATAAGAAGATTCTCTAACACTGCACCAGGCAGAGGCCCAGATTTTTAAATGTATTTAAGCACCTAGCTGACACTAAAATCAAGGGGAGTTTGATGCCTGAGTGTCTGTAAGAATCTGGCCTGGAGCCCTTGCAAACAATTAAATCTTCCTTGGCTAATAAATTGAGGCTGGAATTTCAAAGAAGGTTTGTTACATTTAGAATCATAGAATCATAGAATATTAGAGTTGGAAGGGACCTCAGGAGGTCATCTAGTCCAACCCCCTACTCAAAGCAGGACTAACCTCAACTATATCATCCCAGCCAGGGCTTTGTCAAGCCTCAGCTTAAAAACCTCTAAGGATGGAGATTCCACCACCTCCCTAGGTAACCCATTCCAGTGCTTCACCACCCGCCTAGTAAAAAACTTTTTCCTAATGTCCAACCTAGACCTCCTGCCCTGCAACTTGAGACCGTTGCTCCTTGTTCTGTCATCTGCCACCACCGAGAACAGCCTAGCCCCATCCTCCCTGGAACCCCCTTTCAGGTAGTTAAAGGCCGCTATCAAATCCCCCCTCATTCTTCTCTTTTGCAGACTAAACAAGCCTAGTTCCCTCAGCCTCTACTCATGAGTCCTGTGCTCCAGCCCCCTAATCATTTTTGTTGCCCTCCGCTGGACTCTCTCCAACTTGTCCACATCCTTTTTGTAGTGGGGGGCCCAAATCTGGACGCAATATTCTAAATGCGGCCTCACCAACGCCAAATAGAGGGGAATAATCACTTCCCATGACCTGCAGGCAATGCCCCTCCTAATGCAGCCCAATATGCTATTAGCCTTCTTGACTACCGGGGAACACTGCTGACTCATATCCAGCTTTTTATCCATTGTTACCCCCAGGTCCTTTTCTGCAGAGATCCTGCCCAGCTCATCAGTCCCCAGTCTACAGCTGTGCATGGGATTCTTCCTTCCTAAGTGGAGGACTCTGCACTTATCTTTGTTGAACCTCATTAGATTTATTTGGCCCAATCCTCCAGTTTGTTTAGGTCACTCTGTATCCTATCCCTACCTTCCAGGGTAGCTACCACTCCCCCCAGCTTAGTGTCGTCCGCAAACTTGCTGAGGGTGCAATCTACCCCATCCTCCAGATCATTAATAAAGATGTTGAACAAAACCGGCCCCAGGACCGACCCCTGGGGAACTCTGCTTGTGACCGGTTGCCAGCTAGACATGGAGCCATTGATCACTACTCGTTGAGCCCTATGCTCTAGCCAGTTCTCTATCCATTTTAGAGTCCATTCATCCAACCCATACTTCTTTAACTTGCTGATAAGAATACTGTGAGAGACAGTATCAAAAGCTTTGCTAAAGTCAAGGTATATCACATCCACCGTCTTCCCTACATCCACAGAGCCAGTCACCTCATCATAGAAAGCAATTTAGAGGGGTGAGATCCTGGAACAGCCTTTTAACTGGAGTAATGAGGGCAAACGAGAGTGAAGATGGAGCTTGATAAACTGATTAAAAGGATTATAGGATCAGGTCACCAGTGGCTGCAGAGACTGGACCTGATGACGAGGAGTTCCCTCCCAGTCTTACGTTCCTCTGATGTTTTGCAGGTTCGGTATTGAAGATATTTATCTATGCCCTTTGGTCACTGACTTCTATCCCCTGTTGTCCTTCCTCCCTCAGTTTCCATGGTTCCTTTTCACAAAACCACTTTTCTGTTTTCATCACCTTCCAGCCGCATTCCCTGGGACCTTCTTTGGTAGGTTCCTCTTTAGAGAAGTCAGATCATTGTGTTCACTCACCAGATGTCATGTTCCCACATGAGGGGACTGTTTCAAACTGGAACATTGCATTAAAACTTTTGCCATAATCCAAAACACAAAGACAACATTCCCCCTCTACCTCAGGTTACACAAGTCCACTGTGAGAATCTTCCGAGAGATGTCCGTGAGTCTGCCGAGTCTGAGAAATTGTGTGGCACAACCACTGATTTTTACAGAATTCTAGAAATGTGGGAATGGAAGGGACCTTGAGAAGTCCTCAAGTCCAGCCCCCTGAACTGAGGCAGGACCAAGTAAACCTAGACCTCTCTGATAGGTGTTTGTCCAACAAGTTCTTAAAAACCTCCAGTGATGGGGATTCTACAACCTCCCTTGGAAGCCTATTCTAGAGTTTAACCACCTTTGTGATTAGAAGGTTTTCCTAATATCTAACCTAACTCTCGCTTTCTACAGATGAAACCCATTACTTCTTGTTCTACCTTCCGTGGACATGAAGAGAAATTGATCTCCATCATTTTTATAACAGCCCTTAACATATTTGAACACTGTTATCACGTCCCCTCTCGATCTTTTTTTCTCAAGACTTATCATGTCATTTTTTTTAACCTTTCCTCATAGGTCAGGTTTCCTAAACACTTTATCCCTTTTGTTTCTCTCTGCTTTTAATGAGGTGTGTTTGTCTTTGGATCTAAGAGACAACTGAAGGTAGCCAGTCTTAAAAATACCTGTGGTATATAAGCTATCTTGTAAATCAGCTTCTGTTTCAGATGACTGTATGATAGCTAATGTGACGTCAATTTTTAATAAAGGCTCCAGAGGCGATCCTGGCAATTACATGGTGGTATGCCTAACTTCAGCACCAGGCAAATTGGTTGAAACTATAGTAAAGAACAGAATTATCAGACACATAGATGAATACAATATTGGGGAAGAGTCAACATGTTTCTTGGAAAGGGAAATCATGTCTCACGAATCTACTAGAATTCCTTGAGGGGGTCATCAAACATGTGGATAAGGGTGATCCGGTGGATATAGTGTATTCAGATTTTCAGAAAGCCTTTGACAAGGTCTCTCATGAAAGGCTGTTTAACAAAGTAAGCTGGCATGGGATAAGAGGGAAGGTCCTCTCCTGGATCAGTAACTGGTTAAAAGATAGGAAACAAAGGGTAGGAATCAATGGTTAGTTTTCAGAATGCAGAGAGGTAAATAGTGGTGTCCCCCAGCGGTCTGTACTGGGACCAGTTCTGTTCAACATATTCATAAATGATCTGGAAAAGGGGGTAAACAGTGAGGTGGCAAAGTTTGTAGATAATACAAAATTACTCAAGATTGTTAAGTCAAAAGCAAACTGTGAAGAGTTACAAAGGATCTCATTAAACTGGGTGAGTGGGCAAGAAAACAACAGATGAAATTCAATGTTGATAAATGTGATGTAATGCACATTGGAAAACATAATCCTGATCATACATACAAAATATAGGGTCTAAACTGGCTGTGACCACTCAAAAAAGAGATTGTGGAGTCACTGCAGATAGTTCTCTGAGCACATCTGCTCAGTGTGCAATGCCAGACAAAAAGCTAACAGAATGTGAGGAACCATTCAGAAAGGGATTGATGATAAGACAAAAAAATACCATAATGCCACTACATAAATCCATGGTACACCCACACCTTGAATTCCTCATGCATTTCCAGCTACCCCATCTCAAAAAAAGATGTATTAGAATCGGGAAAAGTACAGAGAAGGACAATGAAAATAATTAGGGGTATGGAACCACTTCCGTATGAGGAGAGGTTAAAAAGACTAGGACTGTCAGATTGGAAGAGAGATGACTAAGGCAGGATATGAGAGAGGTCTATAAAATTGTGAATGGTGTGGAGAAAGTGAACAAGGAAGTGTTATTTTCTCCTTCACATAACACAAGAACCAGGGCTCACCCAGTGAAATTATGAGGCAGCGGGTTGAATTCAAACATAAGGAAGTACGACTTCATACCACACACAGTCGACTTGTGGATCTTGTTGCATGGGGATGTTGTGAAGGCCACATGTATAATTGGGTTCAAAAGAGAATTCGATAAGTTCATGGAGGACAGGCACATTGAAGTTGTCCAGGCTAAATCCCATCTGTCTGAGAAAGCCTTGCATCATTCAGAGGATGACCTCTTCATCAGTTACTAAAAGGTGGCTTAGGTTGCTGGGTAACATCACAGCAGAGTCTCTGCAGGGAAAATTCCCATGTGGTCGCCAAAGCAGATATAAGTGATTGCAACACAGCACGTGGGAAATCATGTAGTAAAAGTCACAGTTTGTGTTTGTTTGTGCACACAGGAATTTGTATGGGGGCATTAAAAAATCAAAGAGGAAGAAGATGATACCTCTCTTCTGGGGTCATTCTCCTCACACTTATCCCAGTTTTATAGCAGTGCATCTCTGTTGCATTCACTGCAGTTATTTCTGATTTATGCTGGGGTATGTGAGAAGGGAACTGTGTCCCTCCAATTCAATCCGTAAAATGTTTAAACCTTTATTTTATTTTAAATGTTAACTCTGTTCCTATAATTTTATGTATCTATGTCCATTTTATTGATTTTTTTTCCCCTCTGAAAAACAGAAAAAAATCAGAAGAACAGAAAGGTAAAGTAAAGGAAGGGTAGTGGAGGGAAGGGAGGAATGTGGCAGGATGGGGAAAGAGAGATACACCTTGGTTTCCATTCACTACGGATTAATCAAAGGTTAGAATTAAATCTTTTCAAATTGGTCTGAGGTCTCTCTTCTTTAAAGTGTTACCTGACCTTAGCTTCTAGGTCAGCCAAGTTGTTGGTGAAATCTTCTGTCTACCTCTTCATTAGTAGCTGAAAGCCCATGCTCTGGCACAGGGTACTTTGCAAAGGCACATGTTAAAAAGCCTGAAAGTGGCTGAGAACTTACAAATCGGATGATCATTGAAGCTTTTGCTAATCTAAAGAGAAAGAAACCTGAACCATTCGTGGAGTTGTTCCCATCACTTTGCTCAAACTCAACATACAGTCCAGGCTTCAGAGTTATGTTTGGGATATTTTGTGTGCTGATTGTGATATTGTCAGGGAGTTATCTTCATCTGTGTGTGTTGTGATATTTGTGTTGATTTGTGCTAGTGGTGCATGAGGGGTTGGTGCTGTGGTATGCGGCAATGTGTGATTGGGGTTACTGTGTGTGCTGGATCTGTTGTGTGCATGGTTGTGCTGATGTATTGTTTTGTGCTGAGAGATTTGTGCTGATTTTTGTGGGTGTGTGCTGCAGTGAGGAGCAATGGGTGTTTAAGGTTATTGTGTGTGCTGGTAGTGTTATTGTGTGGGTGGTTATGTTTATTTGTCAGCCTTCTTCATGTCAACCATTATTTGCTCTCCTTTCGTGCTGACTAAGGGACCTACACTTTGCTTCGCATTTTGCTTACTTCTAATGTACTCGTAATTCTTTCCTTTTATGGACTATTTAGGTGTAACTCATGTTTTGCTTTCGCCTTTATGATTTTTTTCAGGCTTAATAGATTACAGAGAGACACACAGAGTGGCAATCCTGGAATCTTATTACATGGATTTTAATATCAACCCAATCAGTCATGGCCAATGTTTTGCATTTGATAAAAGCCCACAAGTGCTGTATTTGTTCGCTTCTCTGTAGGTACAGTAAAACTTAACTTTCAACCTAAATGCTCTATTTTGCCATTCAAAATCTCCCTCTATGGCAATTAGGTGAATAATTCCCATCAAAACACCTCTTACCATTTCGAAAACCTCATCCCCTTCATTCTGGTTTCAGACAAAATTTCAAACTGGGTTAATTTCCTTCTGGGGGGCCCCATGCCCTGAAATACGTGTTCCCACTGTGTGTGTCATGTCTCTGCACCCAAGGGAAAATTGCATGGTTCTCTGATTATGGCATACACACCTGAATAAGTGTGTGAATGCGTGTGTGTCCGTGTCTGTGTGTGAGCATTTCAAAGTCTTCATTTACATGCTGTAACGTTGGGTTTTTCTTGTGTGATTGATTCTGTAGAGGCCAGGGCATGAATAGGCGCTGGCCCTGAATGATGTGCCAGATTATCTCTGTAGTTATGTGGAATAAATCAACAACACCCTTCCATATTTCCTCATATTTTAGGACACTATCTCGTATTACCTAATTTCAACCCTATCAGTACATTATGGCAAAAATAATGGGGTTAAAAAAAAAGTTGAGGCTCAGATAACTGAACTCATTAAAACAGTGCTTTTACCAGCAAATCTCTAATTGTCATCAGAAGCCTTATAAGAGACTTTAGAAATCACCAATCTCTGTGAGGGGTCTGTTGTATTTTTTCGCTTAATGAATATGCCCATGGGTTGTTTTAGTGGAGCCGTTTCAGTGAATGGGAAAACCTAAATGCAGCTATAACAATCCCATCAAGTTCCCCTCTCTGAATGAAGGCTGGTCTGTCATGAATGGATCCAACCACTGCTGAGTTCCCTGGAATGGGCAGTGACCATTCATGGTTCTTAGATGTGAGTCTCTCAATACTCCCATGGTTTCACTGAGGGTGAGCAATTCAGTGTTGATGGATCATGATGGCTTTGTCACTGATCTCCAGACTTTGCTTACCCAGGACATGTTACATGTTTTCTGCCACAAAAGAGTTGATCTCATCCAGAAAGAGGGTTGCAATTAGATATAGCATTCGTAAGCCCAAGTGGAAATAACAACTGGAAAAAGACATATTGCCCAAATTGTCACAGCTACCTTAGCCAAGGAAGCATTGGCAGACCTCCTTAATCAACCTCTCCAGCCATGCTCTTTAACTGGTTAAAAATGTTAAAAAGGCCCATCCACAAGTTTAGGTGCATGAATAATTTTCAAAATCTGGTCCTTGGGCATTTCTGAAAATGTTACCCGTACATTTTAGGTGTCGTACGGCTGTTAAAAAGAAGGATGCACATTTTGTGCAGAGAAATGAACATACTATGTAATTTGCTTTGGGACAGACTTAAGAGAGAAATCTTTGCAATATGATTGGAGAAAACAAGAAATTGCTAAAAATGATGTGTGTTGTGAAACAAACAATTAATGCCATGTCTGCAGAAATGAGGCAGAAATATAAAAGATTGATGTGAATGTGGGCATGTGTTTCTTCTCCTGGAGCGTATTGAGAGTTCTGAATGGCCTTGTAGTGGTATGATCACACTGACAAGTGATATAGCACTCATTCTCATAGATATTGAAGAACTTTGTAAAGTACCATCTCCATTTTACACAAGAGAAAATGAGCATATGTAGAGAGCTCTTGTTTCATAAATTTAAAATTGCATTAAAAAATGGTAAGTGGTATCATCATCAACGATTTCATAGAGGAGGGCACAGGGCCATGGAGATAGAAAGTGACTGAGTGAATGAGCCTTCATTAAAACCCAGACCTCTGGAATCAAATTCTAGTGTCTACTCTGCTAGTGCTAGACTCTGTAAATATGGTTCAATGTGGTATGATCCCTGCAATGAGATATGACAGATATTTTCATATGAGCACGAGAGTGTGGCATTCAATTCCTTATGCTCCACTGATAATTTCAGACATTGTGGCTGAGGAGATGCACGAGGATGTTCAGGGTCCTGAAGGCGAGATGCGTAGAGATAACAGACAATAGGAACGTTTCCGATGTGATTGAACTTAGGCACTTACGAAAATTTTACCCAGAATATTCCTGGCATTTGGAGTCTCGACTCAACCGTTAGTATGGTAACCAGTTGGGGGAAGCCAGCATTAAAATGTTGGCTGTTTGGAAATGGATGTTAGACTATACATTGCAGAATTTGTTTTATTTCCCATAGATGAAACCCGCGGCAAACAAACACCAGGGAAATCAAACAACCATCACAGAATTCATCCTCCTGGGATTTGGGGATCTCCCTCAACTGCAGACCCTTCTCTTCCTGCTGTTTCTAGTGATCTATGTTGTGACCGTGGCTGGGAACATCGTCATCGTTGCACTCGTTGTGACTGATCAGCACCTTCACACCCCCATGTACTTCTTCCTGGGGAACTTGTCCTGCTTGGAGACCTGCTACACCTCCACTCTCCTGCCCAAGATGCTGGCCAGTCTCCTGACTGGGGACAGAACCATTTCGTTTAGTGGCTGCATCACACAGTTCTATATATTTGGTTCCCTGGCGGGCACCGAGTGTCTCCTCTTATCTGTGATGTCTTATGACCGGTATTTAGCGATATGCAAACCACTGCATTACGCAGCCCTTATGAATGGCAGGATCTGCCTCCAGATGACAGCTGGCTCTTGGGTAAGTGGATTTCTGGCTTCTTTGCCAACAATATTCTTGATATCCCAATTCACTTTCTGTGGCCCCGATGAACTTGACCATTTCTTTTGTGATTTAAGCCCAATAATAAAGCTGGCCTGCAGTGACACACACTCGCTGGAAGTTTCTACTATCATACTCTGCTCCATACTCACTTTGCCTCCATTTCTACTGACCCTGGCATCCTACGTTTCCATCATCATCACCATCCTGCAAATCCCTTCCACTATCGGGAGGCAGAAGGCTTTTTCCACCTGCTCCTCGCACCTTATCGTGGTGACAGTTTTCTATGGGACTCTAGTCACTGTGTATCTGTTACCATACTCTGATGCACTGCAGAACCTGAACAAAATGTTCTCTGTTTTCTATGGAGTCCTGACCCCATTGGTCAACCCCCTGATATACAGTCTGAGAAACCAGGAGGTAAAGCAAGCCTTGAGAAAAGCCGTCCTTCGATTTTTTTTCTTTTAGAAGAATAGATAATATTCACACATATAGACAGTGGCCAAGCATGGGGATATGTTCTAGCAAACTGTGAATAATGTGAATATGCCATACTCATCTTTGTGTGTCTGTTTAACTCATAAATATCAGGATCAGTTTTTCCTGGGTGTTTCCTGCCTCTGGTCGTGTTATACAATGTGTGTGTGGGGTGGGAATTAGGAGAGAAAGCCAAATCCAGGGACTTAAACTGCACCGTACTGTTCTGAGTATCTTCCCTGAACTTTTATTACTTTATCTTTAAGTGTGGTTGACTTTGAAAGTAATTATCTTCATGAGTTCATGAGAATCAAATAGTTAAGGTAATTAAAAATGTGCTCTTTCATCAATTTAGAATTTGTTGTCTCTCCATGCTTTCATCCTAATGATCTTACTGCTGGTGACCTCACACTTTCCATAACATTAAAACTCATTTTAAATGTGTGTGTAGGCCACAATTGAAGACATTAGGTAATAATGCAGCTAAATGGTTTGGGTTTTTTTTTCCTTCAGTTTGCAGGAGCTGGTACTGGGTGATCTACTGAGATCAGCTGACCCTAATTAGGGGGCCTATAAAGGCAGCCACTCAATCAGACAACAGCACAGCTGCAGCAGCACAGGAGCCAGCAAAGAGAACTGAAAACAAGGGAGTTTGAGTGGGAGTGTGGGAAGGGGGTGTGTGGTGTTGTCGTGTTGTTGGGGTGCTTGTTGGGGGTTTTTTGGTGGGATTTTTTTGCTTTACGCGTCCAGTTTTGGGTCCCCCACTACAAAAAGGATGTGGAGAAGTTGGAGAGAGTCCAGCGGAGGACAACAAAAATGATGAGGGGGCTGGAGGACAAGACTTATGAGGAGAGGCTGAGGGAACTGGGCTTGTTTAGTCTGCAAAGGAGAAGAATGAGGGGGATTTGATAGCAGCCTTTAACTACCTGAAAGGGGGTTCCAGGGAGGATGGGGCTAGGCTGTTCTCGGTGGTGGCAGTTGACAGAACAAGGAGCAACAGTCTCAAGTTGCAGGGCGGGAGGTCTAGGTTGGACATTAGGAAAAAGTTTTTCACTAGGAGGGTGGTGAAGCACTGGAATGGGTTACCTAGGGAGGTGGTGGAATCTCCATCCTTAGTGGTTTTTAAGGCCTGGCTTGACAAAACCCTGGCTGGGATGATATAGCTGAGGTTAGTCCTGCATTGAGCAGGGGGTTGGACTAGATGACCTCCTGAGGTTCCTTCCAACTCTAATCTTCGATGATTCTATGATTCATCTGTGCTTGTCCTGCCTTCAAGTTTCCATGCACTAAATGTGCCTGGGCCCCTAGGCATACAGGAAAGTCTGCTCCGCCAGGTCTGACCCCACAGCTACGAGGCCATGGTGGTGTTCAACATGTGCCGATTGCCCCCGTACATATTCCCAGCACTGATTCACCCCCAACTTGTTACAGGTTCTTCCCATGGTGTGGCTACCTGAGGGATCTCTGTTTTTCAAACCACTGCTGCCTGGGACTGGTTTGTACTGAGTAGCTTAGTTAAGTTGGCTCCAACCCAGGTCATTAAATTCAGTTTCAGCCACTATGATTACTTCTGCTTTTCTGCTGCTTCCTGGGCTTTGGGCACACACCAACAATCTCAGCGGGGGAGCTGTGTCATAATCGATAACCGCAACTTCGCCAGACTCTGCAATGGCAGTTTCCTGCTTTCTTTCAACAGCCTCTGCATTGGCGTCTCTGCCCAGGTTTTGCCCCACTAGCAGCTCTCTGCTTCTTGTGTTAACCTGTTCTTCAACTTTCACAACTTGGGAAATCCCTTTAAACCAGGGAACCCCGAATTTTCCCATCGAGTTGGTTTCCAATCAGCAGCACGGACGGCATTAGGCTTTCACAGGAAGCTTTGAGGTTAAAGCCGTTTAGAGCCGCTCTGAATCTCCTTCGTTAGCAGCACAAACAGGCTGGTGAAAAACATTCCCCCTTTTCCTTCACTGACACTGCACAGTTGTGAGTGACTTCCTCTTCCTTTTCACGGCAGGGCTGCCTGGAGCAGCCGGCTGGGAGAGAAAAGAAATTTCATGCATCTGGATCAATTTCCAGTGAATGCTACTGGGCCTTTTGACACTCCATTACTGTAATCCACTCATAAGTGTACACATTTTTCCTATTTTATTGGGATTTTTTCAGAATCAGAAGAACAGGAAGATAAAGGAATGGGAAGCGAGGGAAGAGAAGAGAGGGATATGTCAGGAAGGGGAAATGAATGTAACCTCTTGGTTTCCATCAGATAATGATTAATCAAAGGCTATTAAAAACTAATCTTTTCAAATTTGTCTGAGGTCCCTCTTCTTTGAAATGTTACCTGAGTTTTTGCTGCCATGTCGGACAGGACAAGTTGTTGGTGCTATCTTCTATCCTTGGATGCAATCTGTTTACCTCATCACTAGAAGCTGAATGCCTGTGGAATTGCACAGGTGTAATGTGTAAAGTCACATAAGTGAAAAAGCCAAAATGTGGCTGAGAACTTGAAAAGTGAATGATAACAGACTGTGAATCCCAGGAATAATTGAATCTGTTCCTAATCTAAACAGAAAGAGGTCTCAACCATTCTTGTAGTTGTTTCCATCACTTTGCACAGACTTAACAGACAATATAGGCTTCAGTGTGAGGTTTGGGTTAATGTGTGTGTGGGTTGTTTGATTTTTGTGTGGGTTGTGTTGTGCTGGGATTCTAGTGCTGATTGTGTGGGAATGTGCTGCGATGAGGGGCTATGTGTGTTTAAGGTTATTGTGAGCGCTGGTAGTGTTTTTGTGTGGGTTGTTGTGCTCATTTGTCAGCCTTTTTGATGTTGTCTATTATTAGCTCTCCTTCCCCGCTGTCTAGGGGACCTACACTTGCCTTCATTTTCCTCTTGCTTCTAATGTATTTATAATTCCTCTCCTCCTTCCCTCTTACATTCTTTTTTTCGGTGTAACTCATTTTTGCTTTAGCCTTTCTGACTTTCTCCCTACTTGATTGTCCAATTTTTTTGTACACATCCTCACCAATGTGTCCATCTTTCCACCAATTGCAGGATTCCTTTTTGATTTTTCAGGCTTAATAGATCACAGGGTGACACACAGTGTGACACTTCTGGAATATTATTACATAAATCTTAATATCAATTCAATCAGTCATGGCCAAAGTTTGGTATTTGATATAAGCCCAGAAGTATTGTATTTGTTTCCGTCTCTGTGGATAGAGTATAAGTTACTTTTCGTCCGAACTCATTTTTTTGCCATTCTAAATCTCTTTCTATGGCAATTAGGTGAATAAGTCCCGTGGAAAACCTTGTAACCATTCCGAAAAACTCAGCTCCTTCATTCTGGTTTCAGTCAAAATTCCAAAATGGGTTAATTTCCTTCTGGGTGGCTCCATAATCTGAATTATGCATTCCTACTGTGTGAGGCTTGTGTTGCACAGGAGGTCAGAACAGATGGTCACAATGCTCCCTTCTGGCCTTGGAATCTATGATTGAACTGAATTGCCCAGGGTAGTAAGTATTATACTCCGGTGATAAATGCTTCTAGAACCAAGCACTGAACAGGAAAGCTTCTTTTGTGACCTTCCTCATGCCTTCTCTCTTTCTGATTCTCAATTTTGCCATAGCTCTTAACATTTAATTTTTATTTACAGCATCAATTCAATACTTTTTAAAGGGTGTTCTACTTTAAATTGTTCAAGGATCAGAATGTGCCACCTTCCTTCTCATGGAATGGTACCTTAATGTCTCAGTAGAAGTATCAGTTCAGAGGAACACCTGGAGTTAGATATTACTCATTGTAGGAGTGAGTGCCGGAATCCAGGTTGGGAATTTTAAAGGATACTAAGAGATTTAGGCACCCAAATTGTTGCTGCCCACCCAACTCCTCTAGGCCTTTATGAAAATCCACCTTTCCTGTTCAGAGCACAATTCTAGAAGCACTTATCACCAGAGTATAGTGCTCACTGCCATGAACAGTTCAATTCAATCATAGATTCCATGGCCAGAAGGGACCATTGTGACCATCTAGGCTGACCTGCTGTATAACACAGGCCTAAAGCTCCCCCCAAATAATTCCTAGACCAGATCTTTTAGAAAAACATCCAATCTTGATTTAAAAATTGTCAGTGATGGACAATCCACCATGGCCTTTGGTATATTGATCCAATGGTTATTACTCTCACGGTTAAAAATGTACACCTTATTTCCAGTCTGCTTCAACTTCCAGCCATTGGATTATGTTAGACCTTTGTTCGATGGATGATTTAGCTGAGGTTAATCCTGCTTTGAGCAGGGGGTTGGACTTGATGACCTCCTGAGGTCCCTTCCAACTCTAATCTTCTATGATTCTATAAGTAGGCAATTTAGCTACTCATGGCTGTAGACTATTCATGGCCAACATGACCTTTACTTGTGATTCTCCTAACATTAGAGCAATTTGGGTGCAGGTTCCATTGGGATATTCCTCGTAAACATGGAACCTATCAAGGAGTTGATAAAGAGAAGTAAGTGGTTAAGGAAAAGGATAAGTGCTTCTGAAGAGATAGACTTGGACATAGACCCGGACTCTGTGGAGCAATAAAGGTGCTGAAGTGAAAGAAAAAGAGAGAAAAACATGAAAAGAAATAGGGAAAACTAACTTTCACATTTTTACTGATTTCCCATGTGAAAAAGATGAAGAATTTTGAAAAGATATTAAATGTGATAGAAAGTAGTAATCCTCACTTTTAAAATCTATTTAAAACTTTTTTTTATTGGGGGGGTCGTGGAATTTTCAACTATAATAAGGTGTTTTTGCTCCCAAATTTTCCTCCATTTTTTCTTTCACTTTTTTTCAACTTTCTCCACTGATTTTTTTGGTCAAAAACATATTTTTCAAGTTTTTTATTGAAATAAATGTCAACCAGCTCCAGCTAAAACCCCAAAATCACAGGACCCAGTCATTGGAGCTCAAACAGAATCTGTGTTACCTGTGATCAGTATTAGGCCTCTGATAAAAAGTTAAGCAGTGTTTAAACTGAATTAAGAACATCCACCTCACTTTTTGCTTTCCTTTAACGTTATCAATTTAAATGCACAGCTTGATTTACACTGGGGGAGGTGAAATGGGGGAGGTTGTAAAATACGGTCTTCTCTAGTTTTATTGGGGCATTACGGGGAGGACTGGGAGATGCTTACTGCAAGATCTAACACCTGCACTGAAAAGGAGGCAGGGTGGAAATCCCTTCCTGACCCCTGCCAATGGCCATCTGAAACCCTGAAGCATGAGCTTTAAGAACGTGGAACTTTTACTGCCCCCACCATCACAAACAACCACCTCCTACAATCCCACTCGGACATTTCTCCACCTCGCTCTTTAAGTTGCTCGCCTACAGCTCTGACTGGGAGGCTCTTGCAGAACCTTCCTGCTCTGATGATTAGAAACTTCCTGCTAATTTCCTGCCAGAATTGGTGCATGGCCCGCTTAGCAGCGGGGGCAGGGAGGGGCGGGTGGCAGAAGAGCGCAGCAGCCAGGGAAGAATTGCAGCGAGAGGCAGTTGTGTGTGAAAACCCACCTGGCTGTGAGAATTCAGCCGCCTCCCTCCCTCTCGGCTATAAAGGGAGCTGGGCGAGAGGGCGCTGATACCAGCTCTCTGAGCTGCTGGGTCCCTGGGACGTGGTCTCTGGCTGTGCAGGAGCAGCCAGATCTGGATTTGATCTGTGAATGATCTGGGGTTACCCATGGGACTGCCAGGGAGAGCCCCCCTATTTACACACAGTCTCTCCCACGTTGCCCTTCCCACAAGCACAGCCCCACCTGCAAAAACAGGACTTGATGGACACCAAGATAAGGCCACACTGAAAACTCCAGCCCCAGCCCCCAGGGCACAAGGTGAATCCCGGCCAGGGGCAGGCAGTGCTAAGGCCGTGCTCTGTCTTCTAGGAGGTGGGGGGCTCTCTCGCTATCTGCACCCTCTGAGCGGGGTCCATTCCTCACAGCAGGCAGCAGCACGGACACACCCCGCCCCTCGGCGCCGGGCGAGCCATCTCTGTGGCTGTCACCCCGCTGCCCCACCCCAGAGCTGGCTGCATCTCACCTCTGCTGTGCACATGGGGTTGACGGGAGAAGATGCTTTGTGAACCCGGGCCAAGTGTAGACAATGAGCCGCAGGGGGATGATGTGCTTCTCCTCTTCCAAGCCAAGGGAAGGGCAAAACCCTGTCTAGGCAAAGCCATTGTGTGGTCCTGTACTCAGCCAGCCCCTCGTTAAACATTTTTATTAATGAGCTAGAAGGTCGCATGCTTCCCTGCTGCTCTAGGCCAAGCTGTTCCCCGGCTGGGCCCTGTCCCCGCTCTGCTCGGCCGCTAGCCCCGCACTGGGCCGAACCCAATGGATGAGGGTGAAAATTGGAAAAGTGGAAAAACTCGCCACTGAAAATCTGACTTTCCCGCTATTGCTAAAATAAGCAGGACAATCTCCTGGGGGCTGGCTGGAGTGGTGGAGAGGGGCCTGGAGGGGGCCTGGGGATGCTGGATGGAGGAGCGGGGTAACAGGGCAGGCTGGGGGTGCTGGATGAAGTTGGGGTGACCAGCCAGGCTGGGGGGCTGGAAGGAATCGCAGGGAGGGGCCCGGCTGTGGGGCTGGATGGTGTGGGGGTGAGATGCTTGGCTGTGGGGGCTAGACAAAGTGGAGTTCAGGGCCCTTGCTGGAGGAGGGGTGGATGGAGTGGGGTGAGGGGGTGTTACGGAGTTGGGGTGAAGGGCCTGGCTGTGGACAGAACAGAGTGGGGCTGGGGGCCTGGCTGGGCGACTTGATGGAGTGGGGGTGAGGGGTCCGGTTGTAGGGGCTGGGCAGAGTGGGAGTGAAGGGCCTGGATGGGGAAAGGGGGTGCTGGACAGAGGGGCGATGTAGGGCCTGGTTTGGGGGGCTGGAAAAAATGGGGGTAATTGGCCAGCCTGTATGGGGGGCTGGGTAGAGTGGGGGTGTAAGGCCTTTATGGGGGGGCTGGACAGATTGGTTAAGGGGCCTGGCTGAGGGTGGGAGCTTGAGAATGTGCAGCCGAGGGGCCAGGCTCAGGGTCTGGTCAGATTGGGAATGCAGAGACTGGCTAAGGGGGAGGGGACAGTGGGTTTAGGGGCCTGGCTGTGGGGGGGGCTGGATGGAGTGGGGGTGAGGGGCTTGGTGCGGGGGCTGGACGGAGTGGGGCCTGCTAGGGGAGTTGGACGGAGTGGGGGACAGTGGCCAGGCTGGGGGGGCTGGACCAAGTGGGGGGCAGTGGCCTGGCTGGGCGGGGTGGCTGGCTGGTTGCTGTGTGGGGTGTGGCTGGGTATGACGATGGCTGAAATGGGGGTGAAGCCTGTGGCTGGTATAGCTGTGCTGTGTGTTTATACACGGGGTGATCCCCCCTACGGAGAGACACTTGGGTATCTCTGCTGCGTGGTATGTAGGGGATCTCAGAACGGGGCTGTCCCCCTGCAGAGAGGGGCTGATGTGGCCGGGGTGCGGGGCATAGACAGGGGACCTCAGAATGGGGGGATCCCCCTGCGGACAGGGACAGAGATCTCCCTTTTCCCATGCTCTCGCTGCTTAGAGGGTCCCTCCGCCCCAGCACTGAGCTAGACCCAGGCTCTGCTCCCTGGCACCCCCTCAACCAACCAAGGGCTGACCCGGGTGGGAGGAAATCTCTCTGGGATGACAAGACCCCTCCCGAGCCCATCCAGGCCCCTCTGCACCCCTTCCCTGACCTGTCACCCCAGGCTGTAGATGAGGGGGTTAGCTATGGGAGTCAGGACCATGTAGAACACAGAGAACAGTTTGGGTAGGTCTCGCAGTGTGTTGGCATCTGGCAGCATGTAGGAAATGATCAGGGTACCATAGAAAATCGTAACCACAATGAGGTGAGAGGAGCAGGTGGAAAAGGCTTTCTGCCTCCCAATGCTGGAATGGATTCCCAGGAGAGTGATCATGATATAAACATCAGACATCAGAATTAATATAAAAGGAGGCAGTGAATATACAGAAGCCAGAATGAGAGCCAGAATGAGAGTGGGTGGGTGAGGCTCTCTGGCCTGTGATAAGCTGGGGGTCAGACTAGATCATCACAGTGGTCTCTTTTGGCCTTAACTTCTCTGAGTTTATGAAAGCCTGAATTGCATTTGATTCCTCCTTTCCCCCTGTTACCCACTGGCCTGTTAATCTTCAAATCGTGGTTGAGGAGCTGGAATTCATGTAGTGAAAGCTGCTAACTTTTGAAAGCGGATGAGAACATCTGGCAGACGTGTCTCAATCAACCCCAAACTGTAGCTGTGTTCGATGAACCTGATGCATTTGATTCAGAAGAGGATAGCTGCTGCCTCTCCCGTCCATCTTGCCCCCTTCAGTCTAGTTTTGACAGCCCACCCCCAGTTATATGCAGAGACTGGGTCAGGTGTCAGTGAAAGTTTCTGTCAGTCGAGATGACGGGGCTGGATTCATAGCAGTCCGAGGCCTTTACTGAGCTAGGTGAATATTCATTGCACAAAACATTGCAATGAAGATTATTAGTTTAGCCCTCATTTTTTCCATGGTATCTTAGAGAAACCCAACAACAATTAAGGGATTCTGTCAGTCCCAGACACGGCCTCCTCAATTTATCTGGTTAGGTGAGATGGAGCTTGGTTGACTGATGGCTCTTGTAGCTGTCCCAAAGAGGAAAGTTAAGAGGGCAGGTGTCTCATGGACAGGGCACAAGGCTGAGAGCCAGCGGTGGGCAATGAAAAATGGCAGCCAGGGCTGACTGGAGGCAGCAGTCGACATCTTGATAGCGAATTAGAGGCCATAGGTCAGGTGAGGACAGCCTGTGTTGGGCCTTCAACGTGAGGACACAGAACTTATGCTTGATGCAGCAGAGAAAGGGAAGACCGCAAAGAGAGGGGTGGCATGGCCAGCGCGACAGGCTAGAAGGATGATCTTTGCAGCAGAGTTCTGCATGGATAGGAGTGGGGCAAGCTTGCGTTTGTCAAGGCCAGGGAGATGGATGTTGAAGTGATCGAGGTGTGAGATGAGGAGAGCTTGGCTAAGAGGTTTAGAGGTGATGGGGGGATAGGCAAGGCCGTATCTTAGAGATGTTTTCAAGAAAGAATCTGCCCGATTTAGACCTCTCCTAGGTGTGAGTCCATCGCGAGAGGTACAAGTTGCAGATGACACCAAGGTGATGGGCCTGAGTGACAGGCAGGATGACGGAGCTGTCCATAGTGATAGCCAAGAGGATGCAGTGGGGAGGACGTGGGGCAGGGGACAGATTCAAGTGACATGCTGAGCTGATTCCTAGACAGCCACAAGGAGGTGTCAGAGAGACAAGGCAAGATTGCAGTGTGGACAGAAGGAGACAGGTCTGGAGTGGAGAGGTAAGTTTGTCAGTTGTCAGTTGGAGAGGTTGCGATTAGAGAGTAGGAGGAGAACCAGGAGAGGACAGAGTCACAGAAACCAGGGCAGAACAGGGTTCAACGGTCTGTGCTTTCGAAAGTGGCTGATAGATGAAGGCAGCAGAGAATGGAGACTGGAGAACTGACTGTGAGATCTGGCTAGGAAGAGGCCATTTGAGACATTGGTGAGGGGTTTCAGTGGAGCGCAAGGGATGGCAGCCAGACTGGAGAGGGAGTAGGATAGTATTGAAGACAGGAACTCCAGTCAGTGATTGCAGACAGCAGCACGTTCAATGAGCTCAAAGATGAAAGGGAGATGACACAGTCACTTTACAGATGTGTAACTGACAACACATGTCAGAAAGCAGGGGAGAATGGAGCCGCGATGTCTAATAGACACAACAGTGAAAAGTGTTGTATAAGAACCCGTATAGAATAGCACATAGATTGTAATAAACTATTTAATGCAAAATGAGGTGGGGTTGAGACAAATTACAAACCAAAATCAGTTTGAAAAAACCCTACAAACGATGAATAGCCCTTTGTGGAAGGAGTAAAATCAGTGCAAGGAAGGAACTGTCGGGGATAGTGTTTACCTGAAGCTCCACGATATTTGCAGTTGAAGTGATGCCCTCTATTTCTCAGGGTTAGGTGACCAGGATTAAGGACCCATGGCTCAGTTTAATCAGAATGAGGATTCTCCCCATAAAGAGCCCAGGTATCCATGGAGGGATGTGCAGGTGCTGCAATCTCTTCTGGAACAACATGCTCCTGCTGAAGTGGGGATTTTTGTACCTTTTCAGTAGCAGGCTGTCTCCCTTGACTGTGCCTGTGAGCGACATTTAAATTACTGAGTCTGGGAAGTTCCTGCTGGGACTTTCGTGTCCATGGCACAAACAGCCGTGACGCAGACACCTTTCCTGACATCTCTCTGCTTCCACCTCATCACTGGGGCTCATCAAACATTTTCTGTCATAACCTTTTTGGAAGGAAAATTGGGTTTTTGACACAGGACAAAGTTTACACTAATTGTCCGCTTTCCTCAAAAAGGTTCTTTGGAAAAGCTAAAAATGTGTCTAAAAATTGGTTTTTGCACTAATGTTTTGGGGTGCTAAATTGCTTTCTTTTTTTCTTTCTTTCTTTGGTTTTTGTTTTGCTTTGTTTCCAAAATATTTTTCCATTTTCAGTCGAAAATGTTAGGCTTCCAGTTTCTGGTGGACACACAGCACTTACATCAACATTTAATTGAGGGAAAAGATCCTCTAACCAGTTTTCCTGCTTATATTATAAAGGTTATTTATTATTTGTGCTAGGGTAGCACACAGGAGCCCAGTCGTGGCCCAGGGTTACGTTGCGCTTGGTGCTGTATAAACACAGGCTGAGCTGCTGGCTTTGAATGTCTGAAATGCAGCACTGAGTACTTTTAGCTCTCATTCCAAGCTATCCTTTTTCACTTAGGAAGTTCTTACTCACACCAGCACCTCCCCTGCATGTCACGGTGCCCCTTTCCTGAACATGGCTTACTTACCAGAGTGAGGCCGCAGAAGATGTTTGTTGAATTTAGCACAGGTTGTGAATTGGAAAAATTACTTATTGTCCAACCTCTGTAAAGTGCCAAAGGGTCTCAGAAGCACATGGAGATTCCCGCTGAATATTGATAAAATGAGGAGCCCAGGAGGAACCACAGCCATCTCCATGGGAGTAGTGCTGGCAGAGCAGGCTCTAGCTCATGTCAAAGCCTGTAGGCCTCACTGAACACTGGAACCCAGCCTGGCTCACCTGTGAGTTAGCATTGCTAAAATCGGTATTAAAATGATAAAAATGTGTTTAGACTTTCTGAAATCCTTGTAAGTCCCTGCATGTATTAATTTCACCTATAGCATCTGTATCTCCTGGTATAAAGTTATAGTGAGTGTCTGCTTTGTAAACTTCTGTAACTGTGGAACTCACCAAACAGGAAAGAAGCGTTGATTGAAGCAAAGTGCTGCTCCTGCACACAAGAAGACTTGGTAAAAACCAAATGAGCCACTGTGAAACCCCAAAGGACAAAGACTTTGTTGATTGTCCATACACAGCCATGGAGAGGAGACAGGAGCAAACACTTATCCCATCAGTCTGACCTCCGGGAGAAGGGAATAAAACCCCTGGCCAGAAGGAACTGTAGCAGTGTGCTGCTTGGAATTTGGACAGTGCAATGTTTCTAAGCATAAGCAAGGGATCCCCAAGCTTCTCAGCATGGGTTAGCCCTAAAGGACACACAGAGCTGGCATATTGCAGCAGCTTTGGAAACCTAGGATGTGACTCGTTAGTCAATGTGTGTTTATCTGCTTTAACCTTGTAAATAACTCTCTGGTTTCTTTTTCTTAGTTAATAAATCTTTACTTAGTTTATTACAGGTTTGGCTAGAAGTGTTGTCTTTGGTGGGAGGTCTAAGCTCCAGTTGACCTGGGGCAAGGGACTGGTCCTTTGGGACTGGGAGTAGCCTGAATAGTGTTGTGATTTTTGGTGTAAGGGACCGTCTATCGCAAAAGCAAGCTGGCCTGTGTGGCAAGATAGGCCGGGGTGCCCAAGGGGACAGTCTGTGACTACATGGTAGGGCTGTTATAGTGCTTGAGGCATTCACATTTCATACTTGGTGGGTGAAATCTAATTCTAGAACATGCAGCCAGTTTGGGGTTTGTGCCATGGCTGGTAACCGTCTGCCCGGAGGTTGGTATCCACGTTCATGAGCCACTCCAGCCAGCTTGGCCCTGGGCACGTTTCTGGGACGTAAACTTTCACTGCCCACACTCTGATTTCACTGGAATTACACTTGGGGTGAAAATGTAGTGATACAGCGGTCAATGGGCTCCTAAGAAATTGGGATCATTTCAGACAGACTGAGTTTTCAGAGGTCAAGTTTGCCCTTCTATAGGCTCCTTTAAAAATCTCAAGTATAATCAAACTTCAGGCTGGGATTGTTTTTCTGTTCTGTGTTTTGTGCAGCATCTAGCACAAGGATGCTCCTAGGTGCTGCTACTACTAATATAATATAATAGCGATTCAAGATGTGTTAACGGAACACACAATGTGAGGCGTGGACGTAGTTGCAAATATTTTATTTTTTTGTCTTTGCAAAATGAACCAAAAGAAAATCTTCGATATTTTTACTCAAGAAGCATGTTTTCATTTAAAAAAAACCCAACAATTTTAAAAAAATGAAAATTCTGCAGGATTTCAGTGAGATGGGCTGGTGTTTGGTTTTTTTGGGTTTGTTTTTTCCCCCAAATTGTAGTGCAAAAAAAAAAATTTCAAAATAGTTGTCTCCCTAAGGAATGTCCTGGTTGTTGAAAGAGCCATTTTTCATCAAGAAATGATGGAGAAATCAAGAAATATTTTCAACATCAAAAAATGTTTTGAATTTAAAAAAAATCACATCCAGTGTTTAAATTATTTAGTATAAATTAGTTGCACGTTTACAGTGAGAACAGCTAGTAGATGAGTGGGACTAGGCTGTTTGAGGCAGTGTGGCCTAGTGGACAGAGCGTGGGTCGGAGTCTTGGGAAATCTGTGTTCTATTCTCAACTCAACCACTCACCTGGGCAAGTCACTGCTGCTCCCTGTGCCTCAGTTTCCCCACATACAAAGTGATGATAATGATACTAATCTTCCTTTGTTAAGCATTCTGAGATCCACTGATGAAAAGCGTTGTGTAAGGAGCAAGACATTATGGAATCATAGAAGATGAAGGTTGGAAAGGACCTCAGGAGGTATCTAGTCCAACCCCCTACTCAAAACAGGACTAACCCCAACTAAATCTTCCCAGCCAGCTGTAACAAGCCAGGATTAATGGGTGTTGGCAGAGCTTTAGGGGGCAAGGAGGAGCCCAGGAGTGGGATAGCAGGAGGCTGCGGGTTGGCAGGGCTGTGACATCCAGGGCACTATAGAGTCAGGAATGAGGTGCACCTGTATGTGCGTGTGAGCCCAAACATTAATAGCATTATGTGGAGATGGGCTGTGGGTTAGGGCTGAGGGCAGAACTGGGGATCACGGGCAGAACAGCAAAGCCTGTCACCATCCAGGTACACTGGCTGATCTCTGTCACTGAGGCCTAGAATCCTGGAATTGCCTTTCACTCGCTGTGCCTGGGCCATGCTGCCTTGGCCAACCGCGTGGGACTCTCCGGTTTGTTTACATGTCAGTTTCACGGCATTCCCTCCTCCCCTTGCATTCCCTCACTTGGGGGGACTCTGGTGGAATTTATGAATGAAGGATCACCTTTCACAGGGGCTGGCACAACTGGCGTGACCCCTTTCCCTTTACACACCAGGGGCTGTTTGTCAAAGGAACAAACCCTCCCCTTTCCTTTGCCTCTGACTTTCTTTTCTAACCAGCCCTGATGGGACTCCTGCTGCGACCTGCATTTCTCGAGAGCGTTTCCATTCTAATGGCCCACCGTGGGACCCATTAAAATGACGAGTAACTTTGTTTCAGCTTTTGACCTTTAGTTCCTTGAGAGGTTTGACAAATCTCCAGCACTATCGAGGTCTCAGCTGAGTGTAACATTTCTCAGAGCGCAGATTAAAGCATGTGGAGTTATAACACCCTGTGTGTCCTTCTGTAAATCTCTGCAGCCATGGGTGCTGCATGGCTAATAGGAGAGATCTCTTTCTAGAAGCTGTGTTGCAAACAGGGGTGGTTTTAATGAGCACACAGTGAAGCAAGGCTTTTTTAAAGTTAGTTTTATCGTAAGCAAGAGTTAATGAAGTCAACATGTTTCAAATGAAATTGATCAGGGTTCCTTCATGTTGAGCAGCTCTCACTGCAGATCTGTGATCAGGCCTGTACAAACAGAGGCATCCTTAAAGTCAAGCACCTTACCTACTATGGACAGACTCTTCTTCGATCAGTCACCAGGGACCAAAATAGCTGTTGTTAAATTCTGCTGTCCTTAGCAGAGTGTTATAGTCATACTGAAAAACCCTCGTCAGCTCCAATTCCCACCTGCTCCGACTGTGAATTAGCTGCAAATGTCAGTCAAAGCAATATATATCAGTTACCAAAATTCAGGATATATTTTTCAATTGAATTGAATGTCCATGACTGTGAGATGTACCCACTCAGTAGCCCATGCCTACATAAGAATGGTCAGACTGGGTCAGACCAATGGTCCATCTGGCTCAGTATCCTGTCTTCTGACAGTGACCAAAGCCAGATGGATCTGAAGGATTGAACAGAACAAGAACACCCAGAGCATGGGTTAGATCCTTGACTATCTTGCTATTTACCATTGATGGCCCGTGTGTAATTTGTTTTTTAACCCAGTTAAACGTTTGGCCTTCACAACATCTCCTGCTGATGAGTTACACAGGATGACTGTGTGAAGAAGTGCTTTCTTTAGTTTGTTGTAAACCTGCTGTCTCTTAATTTCATTGGATGACCCCTGATTCTTGTGTTATGTGAAGGGGTGAATAGTACTTCCTGATTCACTTTCTCCTCACCATTCATGATTTTATAGACCTTTATCATATCCCCCAGTAATTGTCTCTTTCACAAGCTCAAAAGTCCCAGTCTTTTTAATCTCTCCTCATGTGGAAGCTCTTTCACAACCCTAATAATTTTTGTTTCTCTTCTCTGCGCCTTTTCCAGTTCTAATCTATCTTTTTTTGATACAGGTGTGACACTGGCAGACCAGATGGCAGTTCATAGCAAAGCCCCAGGTCAATTCACTTGTATATTAGTATAAGTCAAAGCTATTGGTAAATATGTGAGTGTAATTGGTGTTCTAACTTCATGAAAACTAATGGAATGATACATGCATTGTTTTCACTTATCTATATCCTGTTATAATGTGATAGCAAACATTTACATTGTGTTTACCCCTGTAAATAAATAACTCAGCAAACAAGAAAAGTCCTGTGGCTTGCACATAAAGAAGTTTATAACAGAAAAGTGCTAACTTCAAAGCAAGCAGTCATTGTGTGTGATGCTCTGAGGTCAAAGACTCTAAACTCATTCCTCACTCTCCGTCTTCAAGGGAAAAGCCCACGTGGGTAGTGACACTGTCAGCTTGTTTTTTGTGAGAAGAAGCTCTGAGAATGACTTCAAGAAAAGATCCTTCATCTCTGGACTGTTTGGATTCCGACAGAGTGGAATAACTGAATGAGAAGACAGAGATCCCCAGAGTTATTCTGGGTAGCCCTGAGAAACTTTTGGGAAACTGGAAGATTACTTCAGAGGGGTAGCCGTGTTAGTCTGTATACAGCAAAAACAATGCGAGTCCTGTAGCACTTTAAAGACTAACACATTTCTGCAGGCACAAGATTTCGTGGGCTGCAACCCACTTCATCAGATGCACCCGACGAACTGGGTTGCAGCCCACGAAAGGTTACGCCTGCAGAAATTTGTTAGTTATGCCATTTGGAATCACAAACTGTGACTCGCCTGTGCATATATTTTACCTGCTTTAACCTCTCAGTAACTCTCATTCTTTTTTTATTAGCTAATAAACCTTTCGTTAGTTTACTAGAGAATTGGCTATTAGTGTTGTCTTTGCTGTACCATCTAGGGGACCAGTTGATCTGGGGTAAGTGACTGGTCTTTTGGGATGGGGAGCAACCTGAAACCATGTGATTTTTGATGATTAAGTGACGATGTAGCACTAAGTCCAGTTTGTCTGGGTGGCAAGACAGCCTGGAGCATCTAAGGGGACTGTCAGTGACTCCTTGGTAGGACTGGTACCGTGATCCAGGAGTTTACATTTGTTACTGGCTTGATGAAATCTAACTATAGAACACACCAGCAGCCCAGAGGTGTCTGCCCTGGTTTTCTGACAGTCTGCCCTGAGGGCGCCACTCCCACTTGTGAGCCGTTTCAGACAGCATGGCAATGGGAAAGCCAAAACTGACACAGTATTCAAGGTGATGGCGTGCCATAGATTTACATAGTGTCATTATAATATTGACTGTCTTATTATCTATCCCTTTCCCAATCATTCTTAGCAATCTGCTGCGGCACACTGAGCAGATCTTTTCAGAGAGCTATCCACAATGATTCCAAGATCTCTTTCTTGGCAGCCATCCTAGCAATTGCCAGGTGCCCTGACTGCCCCAGTCCCAGGAAGCCTATTAGAAGTTAGCACCATTGGCTTCATCATGGTCCACTTGGTGGGTAGCCACTCCCCCAGCTCTCCACGCAACAGTCTGCTTGACCGCCTGGGTAGCCATTAACCCGACTCTTTAGGCAGTCCAGTGAACCAGTGGAAAATTTTCCCTTGGTTCTGTGGAAGAGGAATTTTTTTGGTACTTTCCTTCCTGTGAACAATTTTGGATTTTTCACTTTTTGTCCATGGGCTGTCGACTTTGGATGAAAATTTGTTCAAACAGCCACAGGAAGGACATTCTATTGTCCAGGCAGCTATAACCCCTGCCTTGTTCACAGGTGTGCAGTCAATGGTGCACCAGACCTATTGGAAAAGAAGGGATAGCCTGGTGTGTCAGGCCAAGACAACAGGCTTCTAGTCCTGGTTCAGCTACAGATTTCTGAAGCCAAAAGTGGGTGCTTTGGGCCTTTGTCAGGGATGTGGGTGAGCTGTGTTCAAATTCCTTCTCACCCTGATTCGGAGCAGGTATCCCAGATCTCCTCCAGGTGAGTGCCCTAAGCACGCAGCTGTTCTGGGGTGGGGGGGGTCTCATTCTTGTTCTTTGT
>NW_027132311.1:0-3725 GCF_026122565.2 Emydura macquarii macquarii | reverse complement strand
AACTGGACCCTGATGAGAATGGGGTAGGTTGAGGATGCACAACTGATTAAATTAACACTCATTGAATCACTTATTGCGCTAACTGGGGTGGAATTAGGCAGCGACAATAGGGTTTTTCTAAAGCTGCTTCAATAACCCCAATTTTTAAATAGTCTCTCTCTGGTTTTTTAGAGAACACTGCCGAGAGATTCAGAAGTTCTGCACAAGTCTGATCTAGTTTACACAGTCAGTGCCAAAGAATACTGGTGGGAGAAGTATCTCACTAAGGAAGAGACAGGTAACGTGCAATTGTTCTTTCAACATGAATTGCTAAGATTTCATTGTGCAAGCACTTACTCTGCATCTCCTGTGTGCATCTCTTACTGGTGACGGGTGAACTTCACAGGTGCAGGAATTTAGAATCATAGAATCATAGAATCATAGAGTTGGAAGGGACCTCAGGAGGTCATCTAGTCCAACCCCCTGCTCAAAGCAGGACTAACCTCAGCTATATCATCCCAACCAGGGCTTTGTCAAGCCTCAGCTTAAAACCTGTAAGGATGGAGATTCCACCACCTCCCTAGGTAACCCATTCCAATGCTTCACCACCCTCCTAGTAAAAAACTTTTCCTAATGTCCAACCTAGACCTCCCCCTGCAACTTGAGACCGTTGCTCCTTGTTCTGTCATCTGCCACCACCAAGAACAGCCTAGCCCCATCCTCCCTGGAACCCCCTTTCAGGTAGTTAAAAGCTGCTATCAAATCCCCCTCACTCTTCTCTTTTGCAGACTAAACAAGCCCAGTTCCCTCAGCCTCTCCTCATAAGTCCTGTGCTCCAGCCCCTAATCATTTTGGTTGCCCTCCGCTGCACTCTCTCCAAATTGTCCACATCTTTTTTGTAGTGGGGGGCCCAAAACTGGACACAGTATTCTAAATGCGGCCTCACCAATGCCGAATAGAGGGGAATAATCACTTCCCGTGACCTGCTGGCAATGCCCCTCCTAATGCAGCCCAATATTCCATTAGCCTTCTTGACAACCAGGGCACACTGCTGACTCATATCCAGCTTTTTATCCACCGTTACCCCCAGGTCCTTTTCTGCAGAGCTGCTGCCCAGCTCGTCGGTCCCCAGTCTATAGCTGTGCATGGGATTCTTCCTTCCTAAGTGGAGGACTCTGCACTTGTCCTTGTTGAACCTCATTAGATTTCTTTTGGCCCAATCCTCCAGTTTGTTTAGGTCACTCTGTATCCTATCCCTACCTTGCAGGGTTCCAAGCAGCATCTAAATGTGCAGAAGCTTTTCCCCAACTGGGGGGATTACATTTATTATTATTATTATTTGTATTACAATTGCACCTGGCGGCCACAACCACAGTCAGGGCTCTCTGCTGCTAGGTGCTCTACATGCACATAAAAGACAGTCCCTGCCACATTGTCCCTGCCCTTACAGAATGGGGGAGGCAACCTAGTGACAGATGATGTGGAGAAAGCTGAAGTATTCAATTCTTTTCTGCCTCTGTCTTCGCAGACAAGGTCAGCTCCCAGACTACTGCACTGGGCAGCAGAGAATGGGGCAGAGGTGAGCAGCTCTCAGTGCTGAAAGAACAGGTTCAAGACTATTTAGAAAGGCTGGATATGCACAAGTCCTGGGGATGGATGCAATGCATCCGAGGGTGCTGAGGGAATTGGCTGATGTGATTGCAGAGCCATTGGCCATTACCTTTGAAAGCTCATGGCAATTGGGGAAGATCCCAGATGATTGGAAAAAGGTAAATATAGTGCCCATCTTCAAAAAAGGGAAGGAGGAAGATCCAGGGATCTACAGGTCAATAAGCCTCACCTCAGTCCCTGGAAAAATCATGGAGCAGGTCCTCAAAGAATCCATTTTGAAGCACCTCGAAGAGAGGAATGTGATCAGGAACAGTCAGCATGGATTCACCAAGGATAAGTCATGTCTGACCAACCTGATTGCCTTCTATGATGAGATGACTGGCTCTGTGGATGTGGGGAAAGCGGTGGACGTGATATACCTTGACTTTAGCAAAGCTTTTGATACAGTCTCCCACAGTATTCTTATCAGCAAGTTAAAGAAATATGGATTGGATGAATGGACTATAAGATGGATAGAAAGCTGCCTAGATTGTTGGGCTCAACGGATGATGATCAACGGCTGGATGTCTAGTTGGCAGCCGGTAACAGGCGGAGTGCCCCAGGGGTCGGTGCTGGGAATGGTTTTGGTTTCAAGTTGAAGTGGGGGAGGTCTAGGTTGGATATTAGGAAAATCTTTTTCACTAGGAGGGTGGTGAAGCACTGGAATAGATTACTGTTATGTTAAATCCTTGAAAAGTACTTGTATTCAGAGAGAAATCAGCAGGGAACACAGAGACGCAAACCCATGAAAAGTCTTTATTGAACTGCACTAAAACCAGCCAGGACTGGCTGAGCTATCCCCTAATAGTCTAACTCTATTGCTATGGCAACAAGCTAAACTCTGTTGCTACAGCAACCTAGGCAATAAGGCAAGACACAAAATACACAACATATTCCTCCTCCCCTAATGAAAACACTCATTTAAGAGAACAATCACTAAACTAGGGAATGCCTCATTTCCTGGTTAAACCCCAGGGATTATTCTGCCCCATAATGTGGGTTTTCCCTAGCTAAAGATCCAGCCATTGAGGAGGCCTTCTCTCTCGAGGTGGATTACGGCAGACTTCTGGTCTTCTTGCACCGTAAGGTGTTATTGGTGCAGGTCTAACAATGGGCTCAGGACTTGTAGCTCGAACAGGTGAGGATGTTGTATCTGCTCAAACAGAGGAGGGGACTGCATCTGCTGCAGAGGTGGATGGAGAAGGGGAGTCGAGAATGGGTTACTCTTGACTTGATATCTCACCTGTAATGGTGAAATCAGGTAGTTCAACTGGAGATGTGTCTTTGGAGGACATGTATGACCTGGCAACAACTGATCTACGTGCTGCTTCCAGGTGAGGTCATCTGCAGTCTGGTGCTGAGGAAAACACAGTCTTCACTTGTTTGGTGGGCAAGGAAAAGACTTTTATTAGGGTAATTACCTGGGGCAACAGCTTCAGCTGAACTGCATCCCCGATCTGCGTCGTGAGAGGGTTATTATACAGTCATTTTTATACAGCAAAATGCATTAAGCATGCGTAAAAAGAAGAAATAACAGTGAGTTTGCAGAAACAGTGTCACATATACAAGGAGCTTTCCATTTTTGGTTACAAGGGAAGGTATACGCATAGCTCATTGTTAAAAAAATGAAAAATACAACTTCAGTCAAAGAAAGAGACAGTTGAGCAGTTTGCTATCTTATTTAGCTTCAGAGAAACTTCGTCCATGCCTAGCTGACCACACTTCTCGGTCAGCACATTCCTAACTGCCTCTTAGCTTTCAGCTACATGCTCAAACTGTCTTTGTGACAAACTTCATGTTTCCACACTGGACAATGTAGGAAACTGGTCCTGTTTGGGCCATGACTGTAGAAGAGACCCATTTAGCTCCAGAAGCATAGTTCCAAGCTAGGACAGGCTGTCCAGGACTGAAGATTCGGTCTTTTGCTCTGTGTGCACATCTGATGACTTGGTTTTGCTGTTGACGTTACACAGCTTTCATGCTTTGGCAGGTTTCAGCAGATCAAAGAAAGTGCACAGCTGTCGTCCCATCATTAGAAAGGCCAGGGACGCTTTGTTCGTAGCATGAGGTGTGTTTCTGGAAAGGTGTCCAGATGC
>NW_027132310.1:0-3754 GCF_026122565.2 Emydura macquarii macquarii | reverse complement strand
TTTTATGCACCGTTTAACTACAGCAGGGGTGTCAAGCTCATTTGCTGTGGTGGGCCAGAATTGAATTAAATGTACTTCAAGTGGGCCATACATACCATAAAGTGAAATAGTAGGCACAACCATTTTTATGTAGTATTATATTTTATTTGCTAGATATCAGCGATATAAAAACTGCAGTAAATTCACTTCTAGAACTACTACTATTTTATGATTAAAAGAATCGATCAATGATTAAGAATTATAGTACTGCGCGATGCCCCAAGACCACACTGTCCCTCTCCCGCCTTTTGGAGCGCTGTGTCTCGTGCACACAGAGCTCCACGTACTGCCGCCAGAGTACACAGATCTCGTAGCAGCACGCGCTGCCGCGAGATCTCGCAGCGTTGTACCCTCTGGCTGCAGCGCGCAATGCCACCAGAGAGTACAACCCTGTGAGATGTCGCGGCAGCGCGCGCTGCCACCGGGGGCCAGACCAAAAAGGTTGGCAGGCCATATCCGGTCCGCAGGCCGGATGTTTGACACCCCTGAAATACAGCATCAGATGTGAATTCTTACCCCTTTTTATAAAAAAGCAAATGTGGATAAAAGGGAAAACAGACAGGGCAATATGGCTGCAGTCTGAGAGATTGTGCAGCTTGTAAATGATGGAATTCTTGTTATCTGTTACCACTTACAACAATGGAATTCAGGTTAGAACTCAATTTCAGACACTATCTGTAAGAATTTTTGTTTCTTATTTAAGCCAGTAGACATTCAGTAGACAATCGGTACGGTAGCAGTGTGATATATGACACTGCTTGCGGATTTGCTTTGAGCAGCGTTTCAGGGATTCCTTTCCACCTTAAGGATCAGCTTCTAGTGCCATCACTGAGATGTGATCCTTAAGAAAGACGTACCCTTTGAAAAGAATAATCGGCACCAAGGCTGCTGTGGGAAGGGCACGCGGTCAATGATACCCTAATAATCAACATTGCTACACCTTAGTCCAACCACACTCCACCAGATTCTGCCTTCATTTTCATTTTTGCCATCTCACTAAATTCATTTCATTGGGAACTCCGAAGGTATTGCACAAGTGTAAGTGAAATGACCTTGTGGGTAAATGTGAGTATTATTTCTTATTCATATTGTGTGACTCAGTTTCCCTGTTCAATTTGGTATTGCTACCTTACTGAATATATAGAGCTACATCAAATGAACAGAAAAAGTAAAACAATGACACAAATAAGACAGTCTCTCACATACCCATCTTCAAGGGAGTTAAAATAATTGAATAAATAATTGAATAAATAAATCCACTCAATTGGTGGAGAATTTTTCTAGCTGACTCAGTTCACACTAGGATGTTTTACTCCTCCCAAAGCTAAGCCTCGTATCAAAAGACCCTGCCTGGTTAAAAAAGTGCCCCTGGAAAAAATGGTTCTCTCTTCGAGAGTTGCTCATATGCATTCCATTTAGGTGAGTGCGCGCCCCGTGCACGAGCCTGCGGAAAACTTTTCTGCCCTAGCAACCCAGCGGTCGGTCTCGGTGCCCCCTGGAGTGGCGCGCGTATAGCGCGGTATATAGGGTGCCACCGACTGCGCGGGTCCCCAGTTCCTTCTTTCCGCCCGTGACGGTCAGTGGAACGTCTGCCCCTTGCCTCTTCAGCAAGTAGCAACCTACTTTAGTATTGTACATAAGTTCTTTATTGTTTTTATAGATAGTTAGTGTAGTATAAGATAGTGTATATAGTTAGCCTCTTAAGGGGCTCCCTTAGGAGCCATGCCTGCCCCACCGGGTTTAAATCTTGTGGGCTAGCGGTAAGGTGTTCTCCGTCAGCGACCCCCATGACCGCTGCCTTCGGTGCCTCGGAGAACAACACCGCAAGGATAAGTGCCGCATATGCAAGGCATTCAAGTCACAAGACACAAGGACAGAGACGCTCGCCTCCGGGCGATCTTGATGGAGACGGCACTTACTTCCGACTCCGAGCCGTCCAGATCACCCGTGGCACCGAGCGTCTCGTCGATCCGAAGTGCACCACCGGCACCGATAGTGACACCATCGGTACCGTCCAAGCCGGCACCGAAGAAAAGAAAACGGCCAACGGCGTATCTATGGACTCCCCGCGACCGGTACAGCAGGGGTGATGCAGGAGATGCCCCAGCCACGTGCCGTTGAAATTGTCCCGGCACCGGCATCTCGTAGAGAGCCTCCCCCGACCCCGAGGGGTGGGGGAGCGCCCACAAGGGCCGGCCGACGCCGGAGGCGTTTACAGTGGCACGAGCCCTCATGGCCTTGCCTACGCCTCCGTCCCCCCCTCGGCCGAGGGTATCGGGGACAGCGTCTTGGGGTAAGCCCGCGCTGGGCTACTCCGGTGGGAGGTCGAGGCAGGACTCGGTGTCTCCCCCCAGACGGTCGGGGAGAGGGAGAGCAACATCCTCCCCCCCCAGCTCCGTCCGTGAGTCGTTGAGCTCCTCCAAAGAACGGCACCGTAGCTGTTCTGGAGGTTCCCGGGAAAGCTCCGCAACCTATGCAAGACCTTTGGAGCCCCGGCGCCGCTCAACAAGGCGGGAAAAGACCCGGACATCGGAGCCACGGCACCGCTCCCGTTCGTCTTCGGGCTCTCGGCACCGCTCACCAGCTCCGGTGCCGAGACACACTACAGATCGTTCCCGATCATCGGAACGCAGTCCGGTGCGGATCCCCGGCATCACGTGCAGAGAGGCAACGGGGCACTCCTCCACGCCGGGCTCGTTCACGTTCCCGAACCCCGAGCCCATCCCGCCGTTCGTCACGCGACGCCCCTACTTCGAGGGCACCGAGGGCCCAAGAGCGGTACCGACGCGACTCAACTAGCCCGGTACGCTCGAAGGCGTCAGGACAGACATCTCGGCTCTACACTTCCCGATCCCCGGTACCGAGAGATACCACACGGTACCAGACTAGATCGAGGTCGCCAGCTCCCTCTCCGACGCGGCGTGCGGCACCGAGACAGGACGCGGCGCATCAAGGGCATTCGGAGAGCTCGGCACTGAGGGAAAGCCGGTACCATCAAGGTACGCGGCCCCTCTCTCGTAGCCCGGCGCACCGCCATTGGCACCGGGAACTCTCCAGATCTCGCTCCCGTAGCCCTAAGCGAGCCTCGGTACCGGACGCCTCGGCACCGGACACCTCTGCGGTACCGCATGCCGCCATAAATCGCGGAGGTATTCCTCATCCAGCTCGTCTCCCCATCTCCAGCTAAAGGGCACCGCAAGAGGAGTCGGAGATCTCCAAGCCCGGCTCATCCATTTGGGCCTGCTTACCCGGCACCGGGCCCGGTACCGGCATGGGGGCAAGGCCCATGGCAGTGGCCTTATTGGGGACCCTGGCCACCTCAGACAATTCAGGGGACAGGGTCACTCCCCTCCTCCTCCAAACCTCAGCCACCTCCTCCACCCCAGGGTGGACAGCAGGAGGAGCGCCCCCAAGAGGAGGATCAGTCGTCGGACTACGAGTCTGACCCTCTGGAGGGGCCCTCCACAGGCCCACTGTTGCAGTCCTCCTCCTCTTCCCTGATACCACATCCAGGGACCAGAGGACCCCGTTGCCTGATTTTAAGGGGCACACTGTGAACTCCTTAAGAGGCTGGCGGAGAACCTAAAATAGACCTCAAGGAGCTCTCGGAGGAGGAGGACCCTATATTTGGTATCCCAGCCTCTGCCGGCCCGTCTAGAGTGGCACTCCCAGTACATGACCGGGTACTCAAAACTGGTCAAGCCTATCTGGGAGA
>NW_027132309.1:0-3678 GCF_026122565.2 Emydura macquarii macquarii | reverse complement strand
ACTTGGGCTGGGCTGTGTCTGTGCTGGACCTGGGCTGGATCGGGGTTGGAGGTGGGCTGGGCTGGTCCTCGGCTAGAGCTGTGCTGAGACTGGGCTGGAGCGTGGATGGAGCTGGAACTGGGGCTGGAGCGGGGCGTGGTCTGTTCTGGAGCTGGCCTGAGATTGGATGGGCTGGGGCTTCGCTGGCGCTGGGTTCGGCTGGAACTGGGCTGGGATTAGGCTGGGATGGAGGTGTGCTGGAGCTGTGCTGGACTGGGGCTGGGCTGGGGCTGGGCAGTAGCTGGGCTGGAGCTTTGCTGGAATGGGGCTGTGCAGGAGCTGGGCTGGATCGGGGCTGGAGGTGGGCTTGGGTGGTCCTGGGCTGGAGCTGTGCTGGGGCTGGGCTAGAAGTGTTGCTCGAGCTGGGGCTGCAGCTAAGCGGTTCTTGGGCTGTTCTGGAGCTGGGCTGGATCTCGGCTGGGCTGGAGCTGTGCTGGAGCTGTGCTGGACTGGGGATGGGCTGGGGATGCTCTGGCCTTAGTTTGGGATGGAGCTTGCCTGGAGGGTGGATGGAACTGGGGCTGGAGCTGGATTTGGGCTGGATCTGGGCTGGGGCTGGGCACGAGCGTGGATGGAGTTGCCGCTGGGGCTGGGCTTGGGCTGGGATGGAGGTTGGCTAGAGGTGGGGCTGGAGCTGGGCTGGGATGCAGCTAGGCTGGGCTGGAGCTGGGCTGGCGCTGTGGTGAACTTGGTCTGCCTAGGTTTGGGCTGGATCTTGTCTGGAGCATGGATGGAACTGGGTCTGGAGCTGGATTTGGGCTGGAGCTGGGCTGGGGCTGGGCACGAGCGTGGATGGAGTTGCGGCTGGGGCTGGGCTTGGGCTGGGATGGAGGTTGGCTAGAGGTGGGGCTGGAGCTGGGCTGGGATGCAGCTAGGCTGGGCTGGAGCTGGGCTGGCGCTGTGGTGAACTTGGTCTGGGCTGGGGATGGTCTGGCCTAGGGTTGGGCTGGATCTTGTCTGGAGCATGGATGGAACTGGGTCTGGAGCTGGATTTAGCTGGAGTTGGGCTGGGCTGTGTCTGTGCTAGAGATGGGCTGGATCGGGGTTGTTGGTGGGCTTGGCTGGTCCTGGGCTGGATCTGTGCTGGGGCTGGGCTGGAGCGTGGGTGGATCTGCGGCTGGGGCTGGAGCTGGGCTGGGGCTGTGATGGCCATGGGCTTGGCTGGGGCTGGGCTGTAGCGGGTCTGGAGCTTGGGCTGTACAGGGGCTTCCCTGCAGCGGGTCTGGAGCTGGGCTGGAGCTGGGCTTCGCTACGGCTGGGCTGCTGCTGGAGCTGGGCTGCGGCTTTGCTTCGGCTAAGCTGGAGCTGTGCTGGGGCTGGGCTGGAGCGTGGATGGAGCTGGGGCTGGGCTGGGGATAGGCTGTGCTGGGCCGGAGCTGGGCTGTAGCGGAGAAGGAGCTGGGCTGGGGAAGGGCTGGAGATGGGCTGGAGCTGTGGTGGACTGGGTCTGGGCTGGGGATGGTCTGGCCTTGGGTTGGGCTGGATCTTGTCTGAAGCGTGAATGGAACTGGGGCTGGAGCTGGATTTGGGCTTGACTTGGGCTGGGCTGTGTCTGTGCTGGACCTGGGCTGTGTCTGTGCTGGTCCTGGGCTAGAGATGTGCTGAGACTGGGCTGGAGCGTGGATGGAGCTGGAACTGGGGCTGGAGCGGGGCGTGGTCTGTTCTGGAGCTGGCCTGAGATTGGATGGGCTGGGGCTTCACTGGCGCTGGGTTCGGCTGGAGCTGGGCTGGACTTAGGCTGGGATGGAGGTGTGCTGGAGCTGTGCTGGACTGGGGCTGGGCTGTAGCTGGGCTGGAGCTTTGCTGGAATGGGTCTGTGCAGGAGCTAGGCTGGATCGGGGCTGGAGGTGGGCTTGGGTTGTCCTGGGCTGGAGCTGTGCTGGGGCTGGGCTAGAAGTGTTGCTCGAGCTGGGGCTGCAGCTAGGCGGTTCTTGGGCTGTTCTGGAGCTGGGCTGGATCTCGGCTGGGCTGGAGCTGTGCTGGAGCTGTGCTGGACTGGGGCTGGGCTGGGGATGGTCTGGCCTTAGTTTGGGATGGATCTTGTCTGGAGGGTGGATGGAACTGGGGCTGGAGCTGGATTTGGGCTGGAGCTGGGCTGGGGCTGGGCACGAGCGTGGATGGTGTTGCGGCTGGGGCTGGGCTTGGGCTGGGATGGAGGTTGGCTAGAGGTTGGGCTGGAGCTGGGCTGGCGCTGTGGTGGACTGGGTCTGGGCTGGGGATGGTCTGGCTTTGGGTTGGGCTGGATCTTGTCTGAAACGTGAATGGAACTGGGGCTGGAGCTGGATTTGGGCTGGACTTGGGCTGGGCTGTGTCTGTGCTGGACCTGGGCTGGCTCGGGGCTGGAGGTGGGCTTGGGTGGTCCTGGGCTGGAGCTGTGCTGGGGCTGGGCTAGAAGTGTTGCTCGAGCTGGGGCTGCAGCTAAGCGGTTCTTGGGCTGTTCTGGAGCTGGGCTGGATCTCGGCTGGGCTGGAGCTGTGCTGGAGCTGTGCTGGCCTGGGGCTGGGCTGGGGATGGTCTGGCCTTAGTTTGGGATGGATCTTGTCTGGAGGGTGGATGGAACTGGGGATGGAGCTGGATTTGGGCTGGAGCTGGGCTTGGGCTAGGCACGAGCGTGGATGGAGTTGTGGCTGGGGCTGGGGCTGGGCTTGGGCTGGAGCGTGGATGGAGCTGGGGCTGGGCAGGGGATAGACTGGGCTGTGCTGGGCCGGAATTGGGCTGTAGCGGAAAAGGAGCTGGGCTGGGGAAGGGCTGGGGATGGGCTGGCCTTGGCTGGGCTGTAGCTGGGCTGGAGCTGGGCTGGAACTCGGGCTGAAGCTGGGATGGGCCGGAGCTGAGCTGGTGCTGGGCTGGAGCGTGACTGGAGCTGAGCCGGAACGGGGGCTGGAGCTGGGCTGGGCTGCAGCTAGGCTGGGCTGGAGATGGGCTGGAGCTGTGATGGGGCTGGGCTAGAGGTTGGGATGGAGGTTGGCTAGAGGTGGGGCTGGAGCTGGGCTGGGCAGCAGGTAGGCTTGGCTGGAGCTTTGCTGGGGCTGGGCTAGAGGTGTTGCTCGAGCTGGGGCTGCAGCTAGGCTGTTCTGGAGCTGGGCTGGATCTCGGCTGTGCTGGAGCTGTGCTGGAGCTGTGCTGGACTGGGGCTGGGCTGGGGATGGTCTGGCCTTGGGTTGGGCTGGATCTTGTCTGAAGCGTGAATGGAACTGGGGCTGGAGCTGGATTTGGGCTTGACTTGGGCTGGGCTGTGTCTTTGCTGGACCTTGGCTGGATCGGGGTTGGAGGTGGGCTTGGCTGGTCCTGGGCTAGAGATGTGCTGAGACTGGGCTGGAGCGTGGATGGAGCTGGAACTGGGGCTGGAGCGGGGCGTGGTCTGTTCTGGAGCTGGCCTGAGATTGGATGGGCTGGGGCTTCACTGGCGCTGGGTTCGGCTGGAGCTGGGCTGGACTTAGGCTGGGATGGAGGTGTGCTGGAGCTGTGCTGGACTGGGGCTGGGCTGTAGCTGGGCTGGAGCTTTCCTGGAATGGGTCTGTGCAGGAGCTAGGCTGGATCGGGGCTGGAGGAGGTCTTGGGTTGTCCTGGGCTGGAGCTGTGCTGGGGCTGGGCTAGAAGTGTTGCTCGAGCTGGGGCTGCAGCTAGGCGGTTCTTGGG